>NC_041227.1:36740276-36769070 GCF_002837175.3 Physeter macrocephalus
GCCCCGGTCTGGGAGGATCCCACATGCCGCGGAGCGGCTGGGCCCGTGAGCCATGGCCGCTGAGCCTGCGCGTCCGGAGCCTGTGCCCCGCAAAGAGAGAGGCCACAACAGAGGGAGGCCCACATACCACAAAAAAAAAAAAAAAAAAGGAAAGATACGTGTGGCTTTTTTTTTTCCAATACAGGTTGCATAAAATATTATGTTTCCTTCAAGTATAAATATATATGACCAATTTTCTGGTCAATCCAAGCAATTTATATTTCTTTCCAAAAAATTTTAAAATTTTTGAAGAAGTTTCTTTTTATTATCATAAATTACTCAATGTTATCTCATAGGTTTTAATATCACTCCATCTATTGTTACAATGCTCTTTTTATGTCAAATTATGTTAATTTGTATTTTTCTCTTGTGTTTCTTAAGGATTGTAGTAGATAGAATAACCACTATGTATTGAGTACTTACAATATATTAGGCATGGGGTCCTAATTGGATGTCACACAATTCATTGTCCTGTGAAAGAGATATTATCATTATTGCCATTTTTGAGATGAAGAATCTGAGGATCAGGGAGGCTAAACAACGTGTCTGATGTCACACAGCTATGTAAGTGATGAGCCAGGATTCATACCTAGAAATGTGTGAACTTAGGAATAGCTCTACTGTATCTCAAATTTATAAGATTTCCCTGTATTTTCTACTGCTGGAGGAGGTCATTGAGAAGACATGACCTCCTGCAACCCCGGAAATCTATCAGAGGCTCCTCACCCATCCCCTGACCTTGAAATGTACATTCTGCCCACTGTTCCCACTGCGGGAGCCATTTTTAAGGATGCAGACTTGAGGGAGCATGTGTTTGGGGGACCATCTGGACTGAATACATGACTGAACCCTGTTGCGGCCTCTATATAAACTTTTAAGATTCTGGCGGCAGGTGCCAAGAGCTACTCATCTTGAGAACAATGCCCAAGACAAACCTTGCCTGGTATGTAAATTCCCCTGCTTATTAACACTGCCCCTTACCAGTCTGGAGTGTTCTGCCTCTTTCTTGGGTCTCTCCTTGCCCTCCGTGTTCGGGGCCAGTTTTTGAACAAACATACACACACACACACACAAATAATCTAGCTCTTGAATGTATCTATTAATTCTCCTTTTCTCTTTTCAAATCCATTAATTGCTCTTTTTATTCTGTTATTTTTTCCTTCTGCTTTTTATCATATTTTCATTTTTATTAATTATTTCACTTACTTTACTTTCTCATTTAACATCTAAACCAGTAAGGGGTTGACTGTATAACTGAGTGCAAAGTGCAGTATTCCACATATTTGCATCTGAAATAGTCTCTCTATAATCTAAATGTCATCTACTTGAAATGTTTATTTTCTCTGTGAACAAATAATTAGTTAGAAGCATATAAAGCATTATTAAATATCAAAGGATTGAGTTTTACTTTTTACTTTCTTTAACAATTTATTGAATAATGATAAAAGAATGTGGTTTGTACTTTTGAATCCGTTGAGTTCGATTTTCTATTGCTTTTTGTTTGTTTATTTAAATAGTTTTTGTGGTCTTGGATATGATATTGGGTATGGTCAAATTTTTCACTAAATCTAAAAGTAGTTCCCTTTCAAAAGGGAAAATTAACCTCTTTATATTGCTAAGGAAAACGAATACTTGGCTCAAATTTTGTAGTTGTTGTTGAATTTGCCTTGTTTTCTATTGATTGTCCTTTGGCTCTATTTTATTTGTACTTTCATTTAGTGGTTATTTTAAAAAGAGACATATGGTTTTAAATTATACATGTGGATAACTTTAACCTTATAAAATCTCTTCTTATCAGAAAGACTGACTCTCTTTTATCTGTATGTAGAAAAAGGAATATGGCACATCTTTTAATTTTCTCTCCTCCACCTAGCCTTTTAAAATTGTTAAAGACTAAGACTATTACTAAATAATTACCTATTTTGAACAAAAAGCCTTCATCTACAGGAATTGTTTAACTTCTATATTCAATTTTGAAAGATTATTTTTGGTTGTTATTTAGGTAATATATTTAAATTGTTTCAACATTTATCACAACTTGTATCCTGGAGTTTGATTCATGAGTTTTCTTAGTAATATTTTGAGGAAGGGGTCATACCTGTTATATTTTCTGAGTCATGCAGAGTTGAGAGTGTCACCCTGACTTGCTTTAGTGATACAATTTTAATGAGTATGAAATACAGACCCCACAGTTTGCTGTTGGAAACATATAGACACTGTTTTACTAATCTGATACATACAACATTGTAGAGATGTGTAACGCCAATCTGCTTCATTTTATTTGTTGATTTTTCACTGCCTGAATGCTCCAGGTTTTCTTTACATTTTTTTTTTTTTCCCTCTTCATTTTAGAAAATAAGCCTCAGGGGTTGGTCTAGATGTAGCTTCTTTTGAATTCCCCTAGAATTCAGAGAGGTCTTTCTACATGTTTGAAGTTTTCAGGCTTGCTTTATGTCAGAAAAAAATTTCTTCCATTTTAGTTGAGATTATTTAATTTGTTCTGATGCTCTGTTTTCTGTCCTAGGAAGATCTATAGTTCTTTGCTTGAATTTGTTTTCTCTACATGTATTTATTTTTTCCTACATATTTCTATCTTTATTTGCTTTACCTCTTCTTTCTGAGACAGGCTTTTTAACTTGATCCATTAAACAGTGCTTTGATTTTTTGCAGTGACCATAATGTTCTTTACTGCTTTCCATTTTAATTGTGTGAACTGAATTTTCCATTTTCATTTATTTTTAAATTTTATTTCAGCCAGCCTTTCTTGCTTTCTTAGATCTCCTTTAATCTCCCTTTTTGTACTTATTTTCCTAGTTGTGATTTATTGATATTTGCCTTCTTCTTGAAAAGACATGAAGTTATATATATATATATATATATATATATATATACATATATATTCTAAATTTTTTATTATGGATTGTAGATTTTTTTAGATATATACCTTTCATAAAATAAAAAAAAATTATATTGGTGTTTTCAGATTAATTGTCCTTAAATGAAGAGTTTAAGTGTTTACTAATTTAAAAAGTGATTGACTGTCTTTATGGCCTACCTTCCCCTTCCATAAAATATAGCCAGAGATTGATTCAGACACTGCTCTATCTCCCAACTTACTTTTTCCTACCCCCATGCCCAACCTGGCTTATCCTGAAGGGCTTCCCTTTTCCATCCTGTCTTACAAAACTTTCCTTCTGTTCAGGACACACCCATCTCTAAACCTCCCACTTATCCTTCTGCACAGTGCATGCTGGGAGCTGTAGTCACCTAAGGATGCAAAAAATGGGAAGCTGTTGGGGCCAGAGGTGGAAAGAGGACCCTCAGGATGGCTCAGGAAATGATTTCTTAGCTTCTGGGAATTGACTGCCCATCTTTCTGAAGGTTCCAGCTCTTTCATCTAGGATATAGTGCAAAGAGTGAGGAAGAATCAGTCTTTTTGTGCCTTATCAGGGCCTGTTTTGAATTTTTCTGAGTATAGAGTTAGTATTGTATAGTCTAAGAATAAAGACCCTCACCCAATCCCCTGTCACTGTAATCAGTAGAAATTTCTCTCCCACTTGGTGTCATCTTCTCTTAATTTTGTTTGCATTGTTATTGTCATTTTCCATCTTTAACTTGTTTATATCCTTGGAAGTGTTTATAAAGGTAGAGAGAATGTGTGGCCAACTCCATTACTTTGCTATTATTTATCCTGGAAACCATGTGTATATATTCTAAGGACTAAGCTAAACTATTCTAAACTCCATAGAGAGAAAATGTTAATTACATGCAAGCAATAGCATTTGGATGGGCCCCTCCTTGACTGAATTTCACCATCACTAAACACTGAGGAAGCCAAACCAGTCTTTACCTTCCTCTCAAAGAGCTATTTTTCAAATCTTCTCTGATGGGCAAAGTATCATTCTGTTCATAATTTATTTATACTTCTGAACGTCTTGGGATTTTCTTACCAATCTTGGTAGACAGAAATTCTTTCATTGGCACCAAGGGAAAGCAGTGTAGTGTGATGCTTAGGGTTCAAATCCTGACCTCTACATATACTGAAAGCTCTAGTTTTCTAACCATTGTGTGTAGTGTTTCCCCAGCTGTAAAATGGGGGAAGGGGGATAAAGTACCTTCAGCATATGGATACTGTGCTGATTTAATACAGTTATTGTAAGTAATTAAATGGAGTAAAATGCTGAGAGGAGTATCTGACAAGTTGTAAGCGTTCAACATATGTTCCTCTTATTAAGAGAACCAGGCTTTTTTCTCAAATATTTTAAAAGTTATATACAACTTAAAACTTAAAAACTCAATTAAATGATTTTTGTCTGGAACATCTCTTATTGCTGTTATTCTAACGTCTTTGCAAACTTCTTTGCCTACTTTCAGTAAAGTTGCAAAAGGAACTTACCAGTCTTTCTTACGATTTGATATTTGTCGGGGTTGTATTTCCCTCAAGCTCAAGTGATGGTGAGGACCCATTCGACTTTCCCTTCCTCCCCTCCCTGCTGTGCTGTGGGAGTGATGTTACTGACTATAAGGTTTTCATAAAATTGCTCACTGTCATTCCCAAGACACCCACAGCAGTGATTAACCCAGCATGAGCGTGGCTTTGCCAAATACCCTGATGAGATGTATGTAAAACTTCTAAAATAACTCCATTCCTCTTCTCCAGCCAATGCTCCCATTAGGCAAGAAGAGGCTAGAAGTTGCTGAGGAGTGGGTGGTACATGAGTACTTGGAAACACTCTGATAGTTTATGGAGTTTATGATCCTCTCCTAGGTTTGTGTTTCAAAGCCTGGCCATGGCACTATAATATAATATCCACAGCTGCTGGAGGCAGGTGGGGTGACGAGGGTGATTCATTACATCTATAGGATGCAGGTTAATAAGGATGACTTGTCTTAGGGCCCCGAGAAAGAATAAACCATCAAAGTCCTGCTCTGGCTTTCATTTGGTGGTGAGCATACCTGCCATTACAGTAAGTGGACCTGCTGTTAGGTTTAAACAAATAACATGGTTTGATTGGGACTATCCTGGTTTTAGCATTGAAAGCTCCATTTCCTGGGAACCCCCTCAGTCCTGAACAAACCAATACAGTCGATCACTCTATGTGGAATTAAGCTACAGCTTTGTCATTTAGAACAAGCTAAACTTGTGAACTTGATCAGGTCCCATGACCTCCTAAGGCCTGATTCCTCTTTTATAAGGTGGAAATAACAGTATCTGCCGAGTAATATTGCAAGAATCCAGTGTGGGAATGTCCACTAACACACTTTGTGTCTTGTGTGGTACTGTACCAACATCAGCAAGTGCAGTCATTGAAGATGTTGTTTCTTTGGGCCACAAGGGACTACCTGGAGAATTCCAGAATGGAGGTGGTTATACAAGGCTGAGAGCCTGTGTCCTGAAGGCTTCTCCAAAGCCATAGTGAGCATGGCTCCAACACCAGATGTCTCAGAGTTGGCAGAGAAAATTGAAAGAGGCGGGGGTATGGGGTGAAAGTGAGGTGTTGCAAAGATCCATAGCTTGGGATCCTGATGACCCCTAATTCTACTCGATACTTGCAGTGGGCTCTAAGCATCATTGTCCACCCAAACCTTTTCATGTGGCCTAGTTTGGCTTTTCTATCAGAATCTGTTCGTCTTGTATGTAAAAGGATCATTTTATGTAGAATCAATTGTCTCTCAACTTCCTTTCAGCTGTAAAACCACATCATACCAGAGCATCAGGCATCAGTCACAGTGGGAGATGGAGGGGGGCCTCCCCACCCCAATCCCTCTTAGGCCTTGTGCAGTGATCTTTTTACTTCATCTCCTATTTCTTTCATTTACTCACCACACTCTCTAATTCTCCCATCTTTAAATTTATTTGCTCTTGTTTTCCTGTTTTCCCCTAGACTATTAAGTTCCATGAGGACCATAGAATTTGCCTGTCTTGTTGACTGTCATCTCTCCCATCAGCATGGGAGGTGCCCAGCCAATATGTGCTAAATGGATGAATGGACTGGACATTCTTGGTTACCTTCTATAGGTCACAAGTCACACTAGCTTTGTATTTTGGGGATGAATAAATATGTGATGGAAACAATTAAATGACCCAAGTCTGCAAAGAAATAACGCAAACCTTATGTCAGCAATATTTTAATTTTTTTCAAAACCAATCTTTATTTGAAATTAATAATGAGGAGAGCAAAAGATCTGAACTGTGGAGTTCTCAGATCCCTTTGATGCAAGGATGTTGCAGACTTTTAGAGGCCTGCAGATTGCAGTTCAAGCAAGAGATTGCTTATTGGAGGTTTGATCTGAAATGTTTATTGAACAGTTGGTTCAACTGGCAGATAGCACTTACCCCAGACTCTTTTTTCTTGTCCTATCACAAGTTGTTAATATATTCTAAAGTGAAAGATGGTAATTAATTCAAGGGTATGAATGTGGTGGATTCTCACTCTTCAATGCCAATAAATTGCCTGCTGTGACGCTCCTCTTCCCTCCTCCCCTGCATCCCAATTCAGCCATGAGATGTTGACTGGCATCCAGACTGGAGGAACAACAGGGCAGCCCCCAGCAGGGTAAGGGAGAGTAGGGAGGGTGCGTACAACTCTCAGATCAGGGCTGCTTTCTCTATGATTAGCAGCAGATGTTAGCTGTTAAACACAAACAGCTGATCCTTGATTTAAAGATAATTTGTTTATTATTATACTAAGCAGAGCCCATAAATCTCTATTACAGGCTGATGAGATTCAAAGAGAATAGTATATGCTGGAAAATACCAACAGTCTTCCTAGTTTTATGCTTCCCCCATAATCTGAAACACTAAGACATATTGACATTTTCCGAGAGGCTTATAAACCGTAAACAATCCAAGTTTTGTTATATATTAACTGTGTCTGGAGTTGTAGTTCCAAGTGGAAATCAGGCTTGACCTTGAAAACCTACCAAGCAGTGTGTTTAGGTGCTGGCTGAGTCCTGAGCCGAAGGCCTGTGTCCTTTCAAGTGTCTTGTGTGCCACGATTCCGCCAGTACACATTCTCAGGGAGGGAGCTAAGCCCCTTGACGGATGTTTGCACAGCTGTAATCATTATAAACCAATGACTTCATACATTTCAGCAAATGAAATCATGTTATTTTATTTTGTCTGCCTTGCCTCTTCTTTGTGCCGCCAAATCACCAGCATGTCAATTATCTTGGCTCATTTCTGTTGAGATGAGATTTAAAGAAGAGCCCAATTATAGCATCTGAGAGCACTGTTCTTCCCCATCCCAAACATTTTTTTTCCTGACTGTCAGACGGAAAAAAAAAAAAAGCTGAAAATATAAATAGTTAATGCACTGATATAAGAACAAGTGAGTACTAAGTTCCTGGAGTGCATTTCTTTTCTTAGGAATATTAAGACATAATTTACATGTAGTAAAATTCACATTTTATAGGAATATGGTTCTTGGAGTTTTGACAAATAAGTAGTGATGTGACCACCATAATCACAGATAGAATATTTCTTTCACCATCACCCTAAAAGTCTTACAGTTCTTTGCAATCAACACCACTCTCTATTACTGCTATATTTTCTGTCCCTATAATTTTGCCTTTTCCAGAGTGTCATATAAGTAGAATCATACAGTGTGCTGTCTTTTTTTATTGAAGTATAGTTTATGTACAATATTATATAAGTTACAGGTGTACAATATAGTGATTCACAATTTTTAAAGGTTATACTCTATTTATAGTTATTATAAACCTTGGCTATACTCCTCATGTTGTACAATATATCCTAGTTACTTATTTTATACCTAATAGTTTGTACCTCTTAATACCCACTCCTATGTTGTTCCCCCCTTCCCTCTTCTCACTGGTAACCACTAGTTTGTTCTGTGAGTCTGCTTCTTTTTTTTTTTTTTTATCAGTGTGTAGCCTTTTGAGTCTGGCTTTCTTTACTTAGCTTGATGTTTTTGAGATGCATCCATGTTGATACATGTATCAGTATTTCATTTTTTTCTGACTGCTGAGTAGCACCACACTTTTGTATCCATCCCCAAGCCAGGGACTGGGTTAATTTCAGTTTTGTATTAAGAATAAACCTGCTTTAAACATCTTTTCACAGGTCTTTTTGTGGACATGTTTTCATTACTCTTGGAGTGGGATTACTGGCTGATGTGGCAACTATATGTTTGACTTTATAAAGAAGGCCAAACCCTTTCCAAAGCATCTGTTCCATTTCACATGCCCACCTGTTATGGATGAGAGATCCAGTTGCCTCTACCTTCTTCCCAGAGCTCGATGTTGTCAGGTTTCTTTTATTAAAGTCATTCTAATTGGTGTGAAGTGGTATCTCACTGGTGTTTTAATTTGCATTTTCTAAATGACTAACGAAGCTGAACATTTTTTATGTGCTTATTGGCCATTTGTACATCTTCTTTGGAGAAATATCAATTCAAATTCTTCTCATCTCTTTCTCTATTTCATGCTCTGTCCATTGTGGTGAGAACCTGTAGACTTTTATTTCACTCTTTGGTTAAGGGCCCTCCTTTTCTTCCATGCTGGGTCTAGAGGAAATGGGATGTAGCTAAGAAAGTTTGTTTTTAATCATATCTGTAAGTGTGTCTTCTTGTGTAAAGCCCTATCACTTCAGAGAAGGAAAAAACCTGCTCTTGGCTCTACCTACATAACTAGGAATTTATTTTTAAATCAGACTGCCTTTGCAAAGATGACTTATGATGTTCAGTAAACAAACACATAAAAATCGTGCAAAGCATGGGAGGCTCTACTCTAGAGAGAAGAGGAGCCATTTATAAAATACATGTGCTAATAGCTCCATGACTGACTTGGCCCACATTTATGAAATGATGGCTCTTCATATCTGGTCCATCAATTGCCTGGGTTTAAACTCTGATTAACCCAGACATGGATGAATTACATTCATCTTGAATCCAGATGGCAAATGTACTTATGACTTCTGGTACTTGACTGCACTGCCATCCTGGTAAAGTTGCATACAGCTGTTAACTGAATAATATGTGTTGCATATTAGTGTCTAGCTAGTGTCTAGCCAGAGGATGCTACAGCTATGATATATTTGGTCCAATAATCGTGCCCATCTGAAAAACTAAATCACACTGATGCATAATTTCTATGAATTATTGTTTCACTCTTAGTTATCTGCGTTGCAAAATGTTCCAAACTAGAGGCTAGGTCAAATCATAGTGTATATGGCAGACCTAGCTCAGCTGGGCAGAGCACATACCATTAATTCATTTATTTACTTAGTGAATATTTATTAAAAGCCTGCACTGTGCCAACAGCTCTGCCTGGTGCGGAAAGATAGTGGCAAGGATAATGGACTTTGCAGAAACAAAGTTTTGCCTTGTGTTTGGATCAGAAGCTGTTAGAGGAACCATCAGTACAAATTTGGTAAAAGCAGTTGCTACAAGACGAACAAACTGAACTGCTTTCTCTTTCACCAGAATTTTTATATATTATATAGAGCTGCTCTGTCCAATATGGTAGCCACTAGCCATGTGTAGTGCTTCAAATTTAAATGAATTAAAGTTAAATAAAAGTTAAAATTCAGTTTGTCAGTCATCCTAGCTTTATAGTAAATATTCAATAAGTCACATGTGTCTAGTGGCTACTGAATTGAATAGCACAAATATAGAACATTTCTATCATCACAGAAAATTCTATTGATCAGCCCTGATGTAGAAGATGGAATGAAAAAACAAACAAACAAACTAGTGACTTCATTTACAACTTGATTAATATCAGGCACAATTTATGAGTTAACACTATTTCCTACTAGAGACACATTTACGAGGGCAAGAAATATTCTAAAACATGTTTTACAAGCTTTGAAGTTACAAAAAGACTGCAGTTAATTTGAAAAGTTGTCACATCCTGTGGCCTCATGTCCTTTATACTGAATGTTAGAAAAGACAGTGAGCCAATGCAAAACTAATAGTATGTATTATGGCTGGGCTTACTGACTTCACCAAAATCCATTCTCCTCTCTTTTTTTTTTTTAAATGTAATAATATAGTGCTACCTGGCTGACCATCTACACTGCAGTACCTACCTTCCCTTAGAGCTGGGTTTGGTGATTTGGTTCTCACCAATGGAATGTGGACAGAAGTGACATCACTTCTGAATAGAGTCTTTCAGTGGGCTGGTGCGCTTCCTTCATATTCCTTTTTTCTTTGCTGCAAGTCACTTTCTATACCATGGCTTCCAACGGCTGGAAAAGAAAGCCACCCTAAGTAGGGCATGGTGGAAAAACATGAGAAGAAGCCCAAGTCTTTAAGGTTGTGTGGAATCAAGTGGTCCAATAACCTGAAAGTCCAACTGATATGTAAGAGATAAATAAATTCCCACTTTATTTGACACAGTGCATTTTGAGGTCTGTTAGCAAGTTATTACCCTAATTTTCATTAAAGCAGATGCAGACTTAATTTTTTTTGGAATTTTTTTTCAGACTTAGATGTCAGTAACAACCACATTACCGTGAAAAAAATAAAAACATACCACTTCCCCTGAATAAACATCACTTTTACCCACAGTGAAATTGCTTCATATCATTATAAGGCTCTTGTCTTAGGTTGGATTTCCTAGAAGCAGAGCCTGGGTTGGGGATTTTCCTGCATTTTACTGAATGAGGACTCTCAAGAGAAACATGTAAAGCAGTGAAGGAAGCAAAATGGGGAAGAGGAAAGATGCAGACTCATCCGGATACTAGCTTCAGCTTGATTCCACAGAGAGCTCTAGAGTATAAACCTCACCACAGAGTTGTCCCTGCTTGAGGCAGGGTTCAGTTTTTTGAGCCTCTATATTAGTCAGTCCTTGGCTGGTGGAACGTCCCAGGCATTTCTAGGAGGGCAGGCTCTTATTGAATGAGGGAAAAACCTGTGGAGACAAGGACAGCTGTGAACTGAGTCCAGCCAACACTCCTGAAGCTGGGTCCTGGGTGCACCAGCCCAAGAAGGACACCTCTGCAGCCACCACCAGTGTCCTCTACAGCTCCTTATCTTTAAATACATAAATGTGTGATCTACGGTTCCCCATCAGACAAGACTGGGAAGAAAGGGAAACCTATAATTTTTATGACTCCTAATATGGCCCCCAATTTTGTAGAGCAAATTCTTTCATAGGAAGAGGGACAGTCAGAAAGTTAAGTTTTGGCATAAATACAGAAGCTTGGACAGTGGTCTGCATAAGAAGATGTGGGATAATGAGGGAAGGAAGGAACAATTCTACTGGTGGGGGATGCCACAGAAGCCTGTCCCTGACATGAGCTACAGAGCCTGAATTCTGGAACCAGATGGCCTCTGCTTGAATCAAAGTTCTGTCACTAAAATGCTGTGTGACACTGAGTGAGTAAATTAATCTCTGTGTGCCTCAGCTGCTTCTTCTGTAAAATGGAGATAATGATGCACAATAAAATAGATATAGGCTGTTGAGAGTATGCAGAGGTCTTTGAATGCTGGCGGGAACACAGTCAGTGCCATGGAAGGGAGGCTCTGTTAGGGAAGCGAGGTCTTGAAATGAGAGGCTATGTGCCCCAGGCACAGAATAGGAGAGGGCAAGGGTTAAGCAAGCCCTGGGCCTCTGGAGGCAGATATTCTAGGATTGAATCCCAACTCCACCGCTGCATGACCTTGGACAAACTACTTATTTATGCCTCAGTTTCCTCATCTTTCAACTTAGAATAATGATAGGGCTTTTCTCTTAGAAGTATGGTGAAAATTAAATAAAATAATAATTTTAGGATTCCTAGCACAATACCTAGTATATAACATACTTTAACTAAATGTTGTACCTGTTCTTACGTTGTCGTTATTATTCCAAAAGGAAAGGCAGGGGAACTTTTTCGGAGAATGGAGAAACGTTCATGGGGACAGCTTCATTGCTTATATACAGGGGTTTCTGAGGTGAGTGTGAGACTCTAACGGTAAGTGGACAATGAGCTGGAAATTCCTACCATGTAAAGCTAAGGTACTATAACTTGGTCCCGTAGGCAGCATAAACCCATTGGACATTAAATATGTTTTCCCAAGTTTCTTTCAGAGTAAGGAAGTGGTACTAGCTAGCTATTGCTTCATAAAAAATGATCCCATAACTTGGTGCCTTAAGACAACAAGTATTCATTTGGCTCCTGATTGTGTAGGGTGGCAGTTTGGACTGGGATCCACTGAGAGATTCTCTGGGTCTCAGGCAGGCTCCTTCATGATTCTGTGTTTGTTTTCTGGTCAACTAGTCAGCTCTATTTCTGGGGCAGGATGGGTGTTTGTTTGGGCACCTTGGTTCTTCTCCATGTGGTCTCTCATGGAAAGAGCTCGTTCTCATTCCAGAGGCAGGGTTCCAATAGAGAGTGCACAACAGCTTCTGAGGTCTGGGCTGGCAGCTGCTCAACATCGCTTCTGATGAACTTGATCGATCAATGTGAATCTCAAGGTGGACCCCAGAGTCAGAGTGGGTGGGGCTTCCACAGTTAAGAGAAACGAGCATGGATACAGGAAAGCCATTAATTGAGACCATCAGTGAAAACAATCTAGTAAATTCTCCAAGGGTCACCTCTTTAATTCATGAAAATGGGCAGAGGCAATAACTAGAGCATTGCCATTCCCTTTCAAGTGGTCAGCATTTGTAAGGTCCTGGGAAGGGTTGGCTTTTATACATACCAAAGAGGTGAGTCACCTTGACCTTGTTATTTCTCCCCTTGAGACCCCAGCCTCTCTCTTCTATACATTTCAGATTGGTAGTTGGTGCAGAGATTCGGCTGGGGAGAAACCTGCACCGCAGAGGGTAGAGAGACCTCACAGTCCCACATATGATTTAAACAGAGGCACATGATATCGAGGCCAGGAGAATCCATTGTTAAAAAGAAAGGGAAATTTTAATATACAGAAGGAAACTTTTTGAAAAGTTTCTATTCCACCTTTATCTCTTTATTCAGAAAGTTAGACATTTAATATGATCTCTCAATTTACAGAACTAAAGAGACAAACTAGATAAGGTTGACGAAATGTCATATATTTGATAAAAAACACAAAGTCATAATATTTAAACTCTACATTGAGCCATATACGTTTGATGTAATTTATACGCATTGTTATTTTCATGTAACCATTTGAATATATATTGTGACTGTATATTTTATTGAGGACCACTTATGTGTAAGAAAAGAATCAATTGATGATCACAGATTAGTAAAAAGATCAATGGATATATTGTACCGATACTGAATTGGGGAACCAAAATTAGGTTTTGAATCCAAGCTTTGCCTGTGTCCCTTGAGTTCCTCACTTAAACACTCTGAAGAATGATTTAGTCATTTGTTGCACCTCTAACAGTTTCTATCACTGGATTGTTGTTTTTAACATATTGCCTAGAATTTCCTGTGTCCTCAGTAAGAAGTCATTCCTTCATCATTCAATCATGAAAAATAATTCAGTTTAATTTTATCTTTAAAGAGAAGAAAAAATGTAAAATTTAGAAAAAATGTATGACATTATTTCCTTTGAATATCCAATTTGATCAGTGCATTCAATGTCATTGGGCTATTTTTTGCTTTCAGTTGGCCCAGAAGCTGATCTGGGTAGGAAGGGAGCCCAGGAAATGTTGGTGGGATGTGAGGCAGGGAAGGGAAAGCAGCTAATAGGAGGTGCATTACCAAGCTGGTTATCAACTGTGGGGACCTGGGGCTTAATCCCTCTGGGGAAGCCTGGGAGGCAGGGCAGACTATATGATCCCACCTGTGAGGTGAGGGAGCTGGGGCATTTATACACCCACTGCCATCAGTCTGTGGCTGAGGGCTGCTTCCAGCCTGTGTGGCAGAGAGGACTCCTGCAACCAGCAAAAGACTTCAGTGAGATGAGTGAAGATGATAACTCAGTGAATGTGGGTTGTGACTTGCAACATGTGTTCCAGACTCAATCCTAATTTTCAAACCTATGTTTTTTAACTAGCTGCTTAAATCCTTTTTGAATATGAAATAACATATAAAACCGGTAAAAAAAAAAAAAATGGAGCCACTGTAATTTCGTGTGTGCTTGAGTCCAGGGTTCTCTCTGTCCCTGTGGCCCTGAAAGCCAACCCAGAGCCACCTCTGAGGAACGCGAGGGCTCCTCAGTAAAGAGTCTGAAAACGCATGATTTAGATCTTTAAGTACATTTCTAGTTCTCGTCTCTGTTTGATATCTTTGTACCAGGCTGCCTTCTACTAATACCTTCTCTGCTTTCTCTCCTCCTAAAAACAAAACCAAGACAACAGGTCCTTCAAAACCTCATGGTGGGAGAAAAGAAAAAAGACTGGCGGGGGGCCGAAAAAAACACACCAAAATGCAAAAAACCCACAGCTGATTGGAAAGCTATTTAGAACCCACATAGACTATTCAGAAGAGGGTAGCCATAGTAACACACCCAGGAGTATTACTCCCTGGATGTGGCTCCAAGCCGGAGGAGGAGGGATGTGGGTGATGAGGTCAGGGTTCTGCTGGCAGGGGGCTCTCCCGGCATAGATCCACCACTGAGCCTGGAAAGGAGCAACCTAACAGAAGCTGTGAACCTCCTCCTCCATGAACGTAGGTTTATCTATATATTTGGCAACTTCCTTTTGGATTCCAAAGTTGGCTTCTTTAGGGACAACTTAAATGGGAGTGTATTTTTAAAAAAAAAAAATTTTTTTTGTAAAACTTACACTATGGGGGGAAAAACAGAAGACCAAATGGAAACTGTAGGCAGGAGCTGTGATTTTGCCTTTTCAAGTGGTTCCTCTGGGTTTGGGCTCTTATCGCATTGAAAGTCACATTCAGTCACTGAAACCACAAGGGAGTCCGTGAGGATTTGTAGTAAAAGTTATTGGTGCCTGTCCAGTGCCCCTCAGTTCATCCCCCTCCACCAGCTGCTGTGGATGTGGAAAGCTAATGACTCACAGCTGCTTCCTATTCAGAGACCTGCCCTTGGTCCTCTCCAGGAAATGCCGGGGAAGCTGTGCCTTCCCTACAGCCCCAAACCAATGACTGATTGATACTCGGGTACAAAATCTTGGCTCCTTGCCTCAATTTAGGACATAACTGTGGTTCCTGTCAAACTTCCCTGTGGGGTCAGTCTTAAGCCAGACACCAGAGGACACCATTTCCTTGTTCAGCTTCTCCCTCTGCTCTGTTTCCCTCACTTTCTTAGAGGTTTCTTCTGAGATCACCCTCTCAATAAAACACTTGCAAAATAATCTTTTCAGAATCAGCTTCTTGGGAACATATCCTAAAACAGACATCATGAGAATAGCTCTGGAATAGGCATGAGCTCACCCATCTTCAAGCCCTCGTCCACCACTAGGGAGCTGTGGGGCTGTCAGCAAGTGTCTGGACCTCTCAGCGATGCTGCTGCACAAGAACAAACTTGAAATAGATCATTGTTCTTGTTTGTTGTATCTGAACCCACATCCTGTCTAGCTCTTTCCCTGCCCTATTCTGCTCCCCATCCCCTTACAGCCTTCTCCTGAGACCACTCCATCAATACATCACTTGCAAGAACTCCAACATGAGACTTTGCTTCTAGGGAATCTGACCTGAGACACATGGAGGGAATATGCATCCCTTGTAGCCCAATGCGAGCCACCAATGTCTATGAGGGATTGATTGCCATCCTCCATCCTCCAACCAGTGGGAGTCCCCTTTCATAGGATCTATAGATTGGATTTCTACAGGTATTCTGGTGAGAGTTCTTGGAGACCAATATCTGAAAGCTGTTGGACAAGATATCTAAAGTTGGATCTAGCTCAACAGTTCTGGGAGAGCTTTCTCTACTACTCACTGAATAATCATGCTCCAGATTTCCTGGGATATGAGAATGAATGGGGACAGGCCACATATTAAAGAAAATATGGTTGACTGGAGAAGGCCTTGGGCATCACTAAGAAATTCTTCAGAACATTTCTCTAGGGGGAGGGATATTTTCATCCTTTAGCTTTTCAAAGTCTGCCAATTTGTGGCTGTTTCCCTGAAAAACTCAGACGTTTTATGCCCAGTAGATACTGTTATTGCTAGGGCTAGATCTCCTTTACTGGTCTTGGCTGTCCATCTTCCAGTGGTCCTTAGCTGATGAGAGCCACATCACCTGTGAAGATGCCTGGGTGCTTATCCCCTAGTCTCCATAACCCACCCACTGTAGGTCTGAGGTAGCCATGGCCAATGGCTGAATGATGTTGGATTTTCAAGCCTACCCCTTTACTTCAGGTAAGGCCACTCTGTGGTGAAATTCATACTCCAGAGCTTCTCATAGGCTCACACTGAGTCTAGACTTCATCTGAGACCACATTGTTATCAGCTCCTTTCCCTGCTCCATCCTGCTTCTCTCTCTCCCTTAGTGGTTTTTCTTGGCAGCAGTCTGTCAACAAGCCATTTGCAAAACTACTCCTAGGTGAATGCAAATCAAAACTACAATGCAATGAGATATCACCTCACACCAGTCAGAATGGCCATCATCAAAATGTCTGTGAAAAATAAATGCTGGAGAGGGTGTGGAGAAAAAGGAACCCTCCTACACTGTTATTGGGAATGTAAATTGGTACAGCCACTATGGAGAACAGTATGGAGGTTCCCTAAGGAATTAGAAATAAAGTTACCATATGATCCAGCAATCCCATTCCTGGGCATATATCTGGAGAAAAACATGGTTCGAAAGTGTATATGCACCCCAATGTTCATTGCAGTGCTGTTTAAAATAGCCAAGACATGAAAGCAACCTAAATGTCCATCAACAGATGAATGGATAAAGAAGATAAGGGAAAGACAAGTATCATATGTTATCACTTATATGAGGAATCTAAAAAAAAATGACACCAATGAACTTATTTACAAAATAGAAACAGACTCACAAACTTAGAGAATGAATTTATGGTTAGGAAGTGTGGGGGTAGGTATAGATTGGGAGTTTGGGATTGACATGTCCACACTGCTATATTTAAAATAGATAACCAACATGGACCCACTGTCTAGCACAGGGAACTCTGCTCAATACTCTGTAATAACCTAAATGGGAAAATAATTTGAAAAAGAATAAATACATGTATATGTATAACTAAATTACTTTGCTGTACACTTGAAACTAACACAACATTGTTAATCAACTATACACCAGTATAAATTATTATTTTTTTAAAAGCAATATAACTTTCCCCCAAAATCCCAAACAAACAAAAACCCAAACAAACAAACAAAAAACTACTCTTAGGTAAGTCTTTGCTGCTAGAGAACTTTACATAGTTCAGATGGCTGAAGGCCACAGAGAGTGAGATTTGGCTGGGGATTGAACACTACTGAAAAAATTGAGGTCCACAGTAAACAATGTGGGGGACTTTGATTTAGAAGTGCTTGGATTTCATTCCCTTTTCAAGTTTCCCAAATATCTCTTCAATGTGTAAAAATCAAGAGAGAAAGTAAGATTTCTAGTGTGTTTTCTTATTCAAGAAATTGGAGGTGGTTTTTTTTCTTTTTTTTTCACAACCGTATTCTCAGTGTTAATAACAGAGGATGCTCAAGTACGTATTGAATGTGTTAGAACAAATATTCCAAAATATCTCATTGGAGGACTTTTCTGAGTGCATTTGGAATACAATAAAGACAAAAAATGGCAGGCTTAAGGGATAAGATTATCAACTTTACCCCTTTTCTCTGAAGTTGAACAAGTCTTATTAAATACTGATTATTTTCCCCATTTTTTGCGTTCTGATTTTTTTTGTTCTTTTAGAGAGTATGCTTCTTATAGAGAAATTAGCTGTTTTCAGAATTGTGTATTCAAATATCTCTCATATCTGGGCTCTAAGCTACAATTTCTATGAGCTGCATTGCTACTCAATTCTAAGTGCCATTTTAAAAATCAAGTTTGATGTTTATTCAGACCATCTGAGGTCTCTTGTCCTCTGGGGAGACTGTGTGGTGCTGAATGACTAATAGGATTCCTCTACCATTTGAATGGTTTTTGGAGCAGGATGTGATATCAGGATCTTTGAGATGTTCAGTAGGGTTAATATCTCTGCTGGTATCTTTCTTGTCAAGGGCCAAGTATACATATTTCTTGATGGATAGAGAGAGAAATGAAAGGAATTTGGAGAAATTTGGCCCCTTTTCACCCCCAGAACATTTTTATTTCAATTTCCTTCCCACCATTTCAGTTATATCCCTTTGTTGGTAGGGCAGTGCAGAGCTGGGACTGGGACAGGCCCTCATCTAAAGTGCAAAATTTAAGTGGATGCCAAAAAAAACCCCAAAAAACCTCAGTAATAAAGATAAATAATATTTAATACAATATTTTTTATTGTGGTAAAAAACATATAAAAATTTGTCATCTTAGTCATTTTTAAGTCTAGAGTTCAGTGGTGTTAAGTTTATTCACAGTGCTATGAAACACCTCTCCAGAAGTCTTTCATCTTGCAAATGTGACACTCTATACCCACTGAACAACAACTCCACTTTTACCACTTTGGTTACCAGTCCCTGGTAACCAAATTTCTACTTTCTTGTTTCTATGAATTTGATTACTTTAGATACCTCATATTAGTGGAATCATTCAGTATTTGTACTTTTGTGACTAACTTATTTCACTTAGCAAAATGTTCTCTGTTCATTCATGTTGAGTATGTAACAGGATTTCCTTCTTTTTATAAGACTGAATAAAAATCCATTGTATGTATATACCAACTGTACTTTTTCCATTCATCCATTTGTGGACACTTGTGTTGCTTCTACCTCTTGGCTGTTATAAATAGTGATGCTATGAACATGGGTGTGCAAATATCTCTTTGAGACCTTATTTTCAAATCTTTTGGATGTATAGCCAAAAGTGGGATTGCTGGATTACATGGTAATTCTGTTTTTAATTTTTTGAGGAACCTCTATACTATTTTCCATAGAGGTTGCACCATTTTACAATTCCACCAACAGTACACAAGGGTTCTGCTTTCTCCATATCCTTGTCAACACTTGTTATTATCTGGTTTTGTTTTTGGTTTGGATAGTAGCAATCCTAATGGGTGTGAGGTGATACCACATTATGGTTTGGTTTACATTTCTCTGATGCTTAATGATGTTAAGCATCTTTTCATATGCTTGTTGACTGTGACCACTTACATATCATCTATGGAGAAATGTCTATTCATTTGCCCATTTTGTAATCAGGTGATTTGATTTTTTTTCTTGTTGTTGTAAGAGTTCTTTATATATTCTGTACATTAACCCCTGATCAGATCTGTAATTTGCAAATATTTTCTCCCATTCCATAGGTTGACATTTTACCCTGTTGATTGTGTATTTTGATGTACAGAAGTTTTTACGTTTAATGTAGTCCCATTTGTCTGTTTTTGCTTTTGTTAACCTGTTATTCTGTTGGTGTCATATGCAAGAAATCATCACCAAGTCCAATGTCATGAAGCTTTTCCCATGTGTTTTCTTCTAGGAGTTTAATAGTTTTAATGTCTTTAAGTCTTTAATCCACTTTGAGGTAATTTCTGTACATGTTGAAAGATAAAGTTCCAACTTAATTTTTTTGCATGTGGACATCCTGTTTTCTCAGCACTATTTGAAGAGACTATTCTTTCTCCATTGAGTGGTCCTGAAACCTTATCAAAGATCAGTTGACTATATACATGAGGGTTTTTTTTCCATGATCTCATTGTAGTCCATTAGACAATTTGTCTGTATTTATGCCAATACCACACAATTTTGATTACTGAAGTTTTTAATGTTTTAAAATCAGGAAATATGAGTCCCTTAACTTTTTCTTTTTCAAAATCGTTTTGGCTATTTGGTGTCCCCTGAGTTTTCATATGAGTTTTAAGATAAATTTTTCAATTTCTGCAAAAATTGCCATTGGGATTTTAACAGGGATTGCTTTGAATCTGCAGATCACTTTGGGTAGTATAGACATGTTAACAATGTGAAGTCTTCCAATCCATGAAGACAAGATGTGTTTGCATATTTGTGCCTTGTAATTTCTTTCAGCCATGTTTTGTAGTTTTTAGTATAGTTTTCCTTGGTCAGGTTTATTCTCACGTATTTTATCATAATATCTAGGCTATTATAAATGGAATTGTTTTCTTAATTTCCTTTTCAGATTGTTCATGTATAGAGACACACTGATTTTTTTTGTATTGATTTTGCATCCTGCATCTTTGCTGAATTTGATGATTCGTTCTAACAGTTCTCTCTCTCTCTCTTTTTTTGGAGGGGGTATATGGAATATTGAGGGTCTTCTACTTGTAAGATTATGTTTTCTATGAACAGAGTAATTTTACTTCTTTCTTTCTGATTTGGTTGACTTTTATTTCTTTTTCTTGTGTAATCTCTCTGGCCAGAATTTCTAATACCATGTTGAATAGAAGTGACAAAACTGGGCTTCTTTGCCTTGTTTCTGATCTTAGAGGAAAAGATTTCAGTCTTTCACCATTGAGTATGATGTTAGCTGTGGGCTTTTCATAAATGCCTTTATTATGTTGAGACAGTTTCCTTCTATTCTTAATTTCTTGTTTTGTTTTTTTTTATCATGAAAGAGCATTGAATCTTGTCAAGTGCTTTTTCTACATGAAATAAGATGATCATGTGGTTTTTGTCTTTCATTCTGTTAATGTGGTATACTGATATTTTTTATGTTGAGCCATCTTTGCATTCTATGAATAAAACACACTTGGTCATGGTGTATAATCCTTTTCATATGCTGTGAATTTGACTTGATAGTAATTTTTAAGGAATTTGCACAAATACTAACCAAGAATATTCATCTGTAGTTTCCTTTTCTTCTGTAGTATCTTTGCCTGGCTTTGATATCAGGGTAATACTGCCCTCATGCAATTAGCTGGAGGTATTCAATCCTCTTCATTTTTTTTTGAAGGGTTTTTAGAGGATTGGTTTAATTCTTTATTTTATTTTATTTTGTTTTGCTTTATTTTATTTGGAGCAGTTTAAGGTTCTCAGCAAAATTGAGGGGGAAGGTATAGAGATTTCCCATATACTACCCCCCTGACACAGGCATGCTATACTCCATTATCAATATCCCCTACCAGAATGGTACATTTGTTACCAAGGGTGAACCTACATTGACACAGCATAATCACCCAAAGCCTGTAGTTTGCATTATGGCTCACTCTTGGGTTTAGACAAATGTATAATGACATGTATCCACCATTATGATATCATTCAAAATAGTTTCACTCTTCTAAAAATCCTATGTGTTTCACTTATTCGTCCCTCCCCATTGCCACCCTACAACCCCTGGAAATCTCTATATATTGAGTTTTAAGAGTTCAGACTATTTTCTTAGAGTCCTTTTTATTTCTATAGCATTGGTTGTAATGCCCCCTCTTTCACTTCTGTAGTTATTTGAGACTTCTCTCCATTTTTCTTAATCTAAAAAAGGGTTTGTCAGTTTTGTTGATATTTTCAAAAAACCCAACTTTTAGTTTCATTGATTTTTTTGTTTGTTTTTCTATTGTCTATTTCATTTATCTCTGGTCTAATCTTTATTATTTCCTTCCTTATGCCAGATTTTGGTTAGTTTGTTCTAGTTTCTAGTGCAAGCTTACATTGTTGGTTTAAGATCTTTCTTTTTTAATACAGAAATTTACTGTGATAAAATTCTCTCATAGCACTGCTTTAACTGTATCTCATAAGTTTTGCTAAGTTGTGTTTTCATTTCCATTTGCTTCAATACATTTTCTAATTTCTCTTGTGACTTCTTTCACCCATTGGTTCTTTAAGAGTATTGTTTAGTTTTGGCATATTTGTGAATTTGCCAGTTTTCCTTATACAATTGATTTCTAGTTTCATTCCATTGTTATTAGAAAAGATACTTTATATGATCTCAATCTTGAATTTGTTTAGGCTTGCCTTTTAGCCTAATCCTGTAAAGTGTTCCAGGTGCACTGGAAAAGAATATATATTCTGTTGTTGGGTGGTGTGTTCTCTGTATGTTTTTTAAGTACAATTGGTCTATAGTGTTGTTCAAGTCCTATTTTCTTATGGATCTGTCTCATTCTCATTCTGATCATTATTGAAAGTGAGATATTGAAGTCTTCTACTATTACTGTGTTTCTGTCTATTTCTCCCATCAATTTGGCCAAAGTTGCTTCGTATGTGTAGAAGCTCTGAGGTTTGGTGCATAAATATTTATAATTGTTAATCTTCTTTGCAAATTGACACCTTTATCATTAAATAATATTCCCTGTCTCTTGTAACAGGTTTTGATATAAAGTGTATTTTTAAGTATAGCCACTCCTGCTCTGTTTTGGTTACCATTTTCATGGAACATCTGTTTTCATATTTTTTTCTTTTAGTCTATATGTGTCCTTACACTAGCCTGGCTATTATAGCTTCTCAGTTGGTCTCTAGAATACTCACAGAGGTCTTCATATGCTGCTGTTAACTTGGTGTCTCTGTGGGGGGAGGAGGACCTGTAGCTTTCTAGCCCACCATTCTGCTGATGTCTGAATCACCTTCATCTTTCTCAAATCTCCTTTCAAAATGATTCCACCTTAGTAAGAACGTAAGGCATTGCTCTCCCCTGCCTGAGCCTTGCATTTAAACTTTATTTTGCTGCAAGAGTGAAACAATGAACAATATTTTAAAAAATCAAAATTAATGCAGAAAATCTTCAAAATCTTCAAAAGTTTAAATACAGTATCAGAGTGTTCGTTATATTTTTAAGGTAAAATTCAAAGAAACCACTGACATATTATAGGGAATGAGTGTTCCATGCAAGGGGGAAAAGTTATGTGTGACTTAGTGAGTTGTCACTATTTGAGATTCACAGGCTAAAATGGTCACAACTACTTGAAACTGGAATGGATGTAATCATTAGGTTTAAAACAAGTGTGATAGTGGGTTAGTGTGCAAAGTTCGAAAAAGTAGAGAAAATAGATACATTTACGGAAATACCAGAGGTATACTTTGTCTTGCTTAATATGTGCAGACAGCCTGTGGTCAACAGATAAGCAAGAATGAAGAGAAATCACAGACAAAATAGTTAGAGAGGCAAAGTGTGGATTATGCAATGCATTCATGAATCTAATAGAGATTTTTCTTAGTCTTTGTACTTTTTCACTCAAAAATGAGAAAGTAAATTTTGAAACCAAAACCATCTTTTCCTATGGAAAAAGCATCCTCCATTTTGTACGACAGTTTGGAGACAGGTGGTAACTAAAGATTTAAAGAGCAAACTTGTAACTCTGTGTAAAAGCAATTGTGTGTTTAAATTGCCCCAAATGGGTAGATAAGGCTGCATTTTTTTGTCTCTCATCCTCTCCTGGCCCTTAGGCTTCTAGGACTCCTTTCTCTGGCTTCAGATCTCTTTGTGAATCTGCTCACCTTCATCTTTCTCTAATCTACTCTCAGAAAGATTCCACCTTAGTAAGAATGCAAGCTATTGCTCTTTCCTGCCTGGGGCCTTGCATCTAAATCTTATTTTGCTGTAAGAGTGAAAGAACAGGGCTTCCCTGGTGGCGCAGTGGTTAAGAATCTGCCTGCCAATGCAGGGGACACAGGTTCGAGCCCTGGTCTGGGAAGATCCCACGTGCCGAGGAGCAACTAAGGCCATGCGCCACAAATACTGAGCCTGTACTCTAGATCCCGCAAGCCACAACTACTGAGCCTGCATGCCACATCTACTGAAGCCCACGTGCTTCACAGCCCATGCTCCGCAGCAAGAGAAGCCACCACAATGAGAAGCCCACGCATCACAACAAAGAATAGCCCTTGCTCGCGGCAACTAGATAAAGCCAGCACACAGCAGGATGACCCAACACAGCCAAAAATAATAAATAAATTTTTTAAAAAAAAGAGTGAATGATCAAACAGGCTTTCCCCTGTTAAATGGAACTAAGGCCTCTCTGAGGAGGCTGTGACTACTGAGTGGAGGGGCCTGCATGAGGGCAAGTGGGAGATGTCACATGATCAACTTTGCTTCTGCAAAGGCTGCCCTTGGTGGCATTGGTAAGGCAGAAAGGACTACTTATATGACAAAATATTTGATACTGAGATGATATTCATAAGTTGACATGAGGAGACTTTATAGAGAGAAAGCATGGTAATTCTGTACCATTTCTGAGGTTTGTTCTCTAAATAGTCTGAAGAAAATGAGCAATGTGTATTTCCAAGAACGCTCTGGATAGTTCGGTAGGAATGGAGGCATGAAAAACTGATAGGCTCCTAGGTAGAGTTAATGGTTCTCCCTGGAGTAAGAAGGAGGCCTCGAAATATATTTTATGAACATAATCATTCATTCCTCCATTCAACACATACTTATTGAGCTTTTAATATGTGTCAGGCATTGTTCCTGGCCCTTAGTTTACAGAAGAAAACAAAACTTTGAAGAAATCTGTGTAACCTGGGGAGATCATGGGAGAAAGACATATAGCTTTAGAAATATGATCTTTGATTTAAATAGTAGAGAATATGGAAAACTTCTGAAAAGAATGGAGTTTGGTGTATTAGGTTCTAAAAACTGTTTAATCTGCATCTTGCTTAACTGGCAATTGATTTTCCTAATAATGATGATTAAGTAACATCAGAGTTAAAATGACCTCTGAATCATCAAAGAAAATTAGATTCCATTTAACACAAACCTGTGTGAGATATATTTCTTAATTATTTGAAAATCTGTGCATCTCAATTAATAAGGCAATGTGATTAACTAGAGAAGGTTGTTCCTTGGCCTGGCAGGATAACCCTGAGTTTACTGTAACCTGATTGCTCAAAGCCAGCACATCTGTAAAAATATCTAGGAGGGTGCAAGAGGCAAATATATTTTATCTATTCATATATTGATATAAAACCAATATATGGGAAATTGAGACCCACCCCCACAAATCAGTCAGACTGGTTCTTAGTAGTTCAAAGCACTTATGCTATCTAGTACCAGGCTACAAATTACAGACATGCCACCTCTACCTTGGTTGTATTTCTTCTTCTGAAGAACTAACAGAAAATTCTTCAAAAAAGCCTCATCTTGGAAGAATAAGGTTTGGAAGAAGAGAGCAATCAGGTCAATATTACTCCAGCCTGTCCAGAAATAACCAAAGAGAACATCTAGCTCATTCGGTGGCAAACCAATCTGTTTTTAGTGCAAAGTTCTAAAAATTAAGAAACAGAAGCTGTGCTATGAGAGATGGGCCAGCTGGGAGCATACAAACAGCAGGTATTTGGGTTCAAACGGACATGGCAATTTGTTCATTGCTTTTTTTGTCCTATAATTGCAGCATATGCCCTATAAGTATTTGAAATGATTACGTGGTGTGTCACTCTATAGAGAAAGAATTCCTAATGACTGAGTCACTGTGACAAGTTTCTTTATAAGTAGGGTAAAGAGAACACTTGAGATGTAATAATGAGTTTTAGGTCCAATGCACTCGGGGTAGAGAAAGTTAATAACCATAACCACAGGGAAGAAAACATTAGTGAAATAAGCCACTTTTAATCAGAACAATAAAGATGGCTTTGGCTAAGAAAGTTTAGAGTGGAAAAAGAGAAATAAAGGGGCAGGGAAGAGAAAGGAGCAGCCCATCTCGACTTACAAAAGAAACACATTACTCATTAAGGAAAAGAAAAGTGCACTTTTGGTTTCTGGCCCAGCGTGTATGGAGCTTAGAAGTGATAGCTCCATTCTAACAGTAAGTAAAAAGCCAAACAAACTGAAAATCAACAACTCTTCTTAGCTCTATCAGAAAATTGAGGTCCCAGGGCAAACCACTGCACCCCAAATTGGAGAGATGGAGAGGCAGATTCAGAACATCACAAGTTACCAGATCATTAAGCTGTGAGCAAAAACCTCAGCAAGAACAAGCATTGGGGCAGAAAAACCCAAAGTGGAATTGATGGATTGCTGGAGGTTCAGGGTGGACAAGCCTGAGAGTTACAAACTCCAGGAGACCCAGTCATGGTGGTGGGGAGGGGGCACATTTATGAGTTTTACCTCCAGGAGCCCTGCCAGAGTCCTGTAGGGAAAATGGGAGAAAAATTCCCTTATGCTTCTGCTAGGAGGAGTGGGGAAGTAGCCATTTGGAAATAGTCAAAGCATTCTGCTCTTAAAAAGATCTGTTTTCTGGAGAAACTATTTTTACCAGAGGCCCCATTTGATGGAGCCTTCATTAACATTTTACATGTTAAATAGGGACAAACAGGGCTATTATTTCATGAGTTAATCTCTTTATATACTAAAATCATTTCCTAGTCATTTTAAGTACGAGAAACTTTTCTCATGCTCTTTGAGAATCCAAAAACTTTTTTTCTAGAAAACGTCCAAGAATTTTAGAAAATGACTCACTAAATGGAAAGGTCTCTTCTAAAATTTCTAGAGACAAAGTCCCAGGGAAGTGTAATTTTGACGAAGCTCATGCATTAACATAATGCTCTTTCCAGCATGGATTGTGTAGAGCATAGAGGATGGTTGTGCTTGAGGGTTACCTAACTCACATTAAAATTTGTCTGAGAAAGCCAATGATTTTCAGTGTTAATTTTTTGCTGCAGCATAGGTTAGCATAACCCTGACTCATAATACATGTGCCAATTCCAATAGTTTGTAAATGACAGTCTGGAGTTTTCTTTTTGGAAAGACTGTGAAACTAAAGACAAGCTCAAAGGTGTGATCAGTGTGCCTGTCTATCATGAATAAGTGGAGGAGTGTCCTCCCCATGGTATTTGCCAACCATGAGATCCTAGCTTAGTGCTATCCCATAGAGCTTTTAGCAATAATGGAAATGTTCTATATCTGCACCGTCCAACGGTAGCTACTAGTTACATGTTCTAGTCAGTCCTTGAAATGTGGCTAGTGCAGCTAAGAAACTGAATTTTTAATTTTATATAATCTTAATTTAACCACGTATGGGTAGTGGCTACAATATTGGACAGCACAAATATAGTCCACACTCTAATTGCATACACATTCGGGACTTAGAGTGGAGAAATAAAGAATGCCTGGATCCCAAGAGTATGTTTAACCAGTGCTTCCATCTTTTAAAAATGATTATTTAAAATTAAGTATTATAACATAATTCTTTTGGGGGCATGACCTGTTTCTTGAAATTTTTTAGACTGTAGGGTGAGGAAAGTTTGGTTGGTAGTTTTATTTATTTATTTTTTATTTGCTTTATTTTTTTTGAATTTTGTTTAATTTATTTTTTATAAAGCACGTTCTTATTAGTTATCCATTTTATACATATTCGTGTATATATGTCAATATCAATCTCCCAATTCATCAAAACACCACCCCCACCCTACCACATTCCCCCCTTGGTGTCCATACGTTTGCTCTCTACATCTATGTCTCAATTTCTGCCCTGTAAACCCGTTCATCTGTACCATTTTTCTAAGTTCTCAGGTATTTGTTAATATACGATATATGTTTTTCTCTTTCGGACTTACATCACTCTGTATGACAGTCTCTAGATTCAACCACGTCTCTACAAATGAACCAATTTTGTTCTTTTTTATGGCTGAGTAATATTCCATTGTATATATGTACCACCTCTTCTTTATCCATTCATCTGTTAAGGGGTATTTAGGCTCTTCCATGTCCTGGCTATTATAAATAGTGCTGCAATGAACATTTGGGTACATGTGTCTTTTTGAATTATGCTTTTCTATGGGTATATGCCTAGTAGTGGGATTGCTGGGTCACATGGTAATTCTATTTTTAGTTTCTTAAGGAACCACCATACTGTTCTCCATAATGTCTCTATCAATTTACATTCCCACCAACAGTGCAAGAGGGTTCCCTTTTCTCCACACCCTCTCCAGCATTTGTTGTTTGTAGATTTTGTGATGACCCCCATTCTAACTGGTGTGAGGTGATACCTAATTGTAGTTTTGATTTGCATTTCTCTAATAATTAGTGATGTTGGATAGCTTTTCATGTGCATCTTGGCCATCTGTATGTCTTCTTTGAAGAAATGTCTCTTTAGGTCTTCTGCCCATTTTTGGATTGGGTTGTTTGTTTTTTTAATATTGAGCTGCATGAGCTGTTTATATATTTTGGAGATTAATCCTTTGTCAGTTGCTTCATTTGCAAATATTTTCTCCCATTCTGAGGGTTTTCTTTTTGTCTTGTATGTAGTTTCCTTTGCTGTGCAAACACCTTTAAGTTTCATTAGGTCCCATTTGTTTATTTTTGTTTTTATTTCCATTACTCTAGGAGGTGGATCAAAAGATCTTGCTGTGATTTATGTCAAAGAGTATTCTTCCTATGTTTTCCTCTAAGAGTTTTATAGTGTTTGGTCTTATATTTAGGTATCTAATCCATTTTGAGTTTATTTTTGTGTATGGTGTTAGGGAATGTTCTAATTTCATTCTTTTACATGTAGCTGTCCAGTTTTCCCAGCACCACTTATTGAAGAGACTGTCTTTTCTCCATTGTATATCTTTGCTTCCATTGTCATAGCTTAGTTGACCATAGGAGTGTGGGTTTATCTCTGGGCTTTCTATCCTGTTCCATTGATCTATATATCTGTTTTTGTGCCAAGACCATATTGTCTTGATTACTGTAGCTTTGTAGTATAGTCTGAAATCCAGGAGTCTGATTCCTCCAGCTCCGTTTCTTGAGGGAATCAAGACAGCTTTGGCTATTCAGGGTCTTTTGTGTTTCCATACAAATTTTAAGATGTTTTGTTCTAGTTCTGTAAAAAATGTCATTGGTAATTTGATAAGGATTGCACTGAATCTGTAGATTGCTTTGGGTAGTATAGTTATTTTCACAATATTGATTCTTCCAATCCAAGAACAAGGTATATCTCTCCATCTGTTTG
>NC_041227.1:36769181-36771609 GCF_002837175.3 Physeter macrocephalus
GGGTCTTTTGTGTCTCCATACAAATTTTAAGATTTTTTGTTCTAGTTCTGTAAAAAATGTCATTGGTAATTTGATAAGGATTGCACTGAATCTGTAGATTGCTTTGGGTAGTATAGTTATTTTCACAATATTGATTCTTCCAATCCAAGAACAAGGTATATCTCTCCATCTGTTTGTTCATGTTTAATTACTTTCATCAGTGTCTTATAGTTTTCTGCATACAGATCTTTTGTCTCCAAAGGTAGCTTTATCCCTAGGTACTTTATTATTTTTGTTGAAATGGTAAATGGGAGTGTTTCCTTAAATGTTCTTTCAGATATTTCATCATTAGTGTATAAGAATGCAAGAGATTTCTCTGCATTAATTTTGTATCCTGCTACTTTACTCTATGCCCACTTTCTGGAGCGTTTTTATCATAAGTGGGTGTTGAATTTTGTCAAAAGCTTTTTCTGCATCTATTGAGATGATCATATGGTTTTTCTTCTTCAATTTGTTAATGTGGTGTATCACATTGATTGATTTGCTTATATTGAAGAATCCTTGCATCCCTGGGATAAAACCCACTTGATCATGGTGTATGATCCTTTTAATATGTTGTTGGATTCTATTTGCTAGTGTTTTGTTGAGGATTTTTGTTTCTATATTCATGAGTGATATTAGTCTGTAATTTTCTTTTTTTGTAGTATCTTTGTCTGGTTTTGCTATCAGGGTGATGGTGGCCTCATAGAATGTGTTTGGGAGTGTTCCTTCCTCTGAAATTTTCTGGAAGAGTTTGAGAAGTATTGGTGTCAGCTCATCTCTAAATGTTTGATAGAATTCACCTCTGAAGCCATCTGGTACTGGACTTTTTTTTGTTGGAAGATTTTTAATCCCAGTTTAAATTTCATTACTTGTGATCAGTCTGTTCATATTTTCGATTTCTTCCTGGTTCAGTCTTGGAAGGTTTTACCTTTCTAAGAATTTGTCCATTTCTTCCAGGTTGTCCATTTTATTGGCATAGAGTTGCTTGTGTAGTCTCTTAGGATGTTTTGTATGCGGTGTCTGTTTTAACTTCTCCTTTTCAATTTCTAGTTTTATTGATTTGAGTCTTCTCCCTCTTTTTCCTTGATGAGTCTGGCTAATGGCTTATCAATGTTGTTTAGCTTCTCAAAGAACCAGCTTTTAGTTTTATTCATCTTTGCTATTGTTTTCTTTGTTTCTATTTCATTTATTTCTGCTCTGATCTTTATGATTTCTTTCATTCTACTAACTTCGGGTTTTGTTTGTTCTTCTTTCTCTAGTTCTTTTAGGTGTAAGCTTAGATTGTTTATTTGAAATATTTGTTGTTTCTTGAGTTAGGATTGTATTGCTATAAACTTAGAACTGCTTTTGCTGCATCCCATAGGTTTTGGATTGTCGTGTTTTCATTGTCATTTACCTCTAGGTATTTTTTGATTTCCTCTTTGATTTCTTCAGTGATCTCTTAGTTATTTAGTAACGTATTGCTTAGCCTCCATGTGTTTGTGTTTTTTAGGTTTTCTCCCTGTAATTGTTTTCTAATCTCATAGTGTTGTGGTCAGAAAAGTTAATTGATATGATTTCAATTTTCTTATATTTACTGAGGCTTGATTTGTGACCCAAGATGTGATCTATCCTGGAGAATGTTCCATGCACACTTGAGAAGAAAGTGTAATCTGTTGTTTTTGCATGGAATGTCCTATAAATATCAATTAAATCTATCTGGTCTATTGTGTCATTTAAAGCTTGTGTTTCCTTATTAATTTTCTGTTTGGATGATCTCTCCATTGGTGTAAGTGAGGTGCTAAAGTCTCCCACTATTATTGTGTTACTGTCAATTTCCTCTTTTATAGCTGTTAGCAGTTGCCTTATGTAATGAGGTGCTCCTATGTTGGTGCATATATATTTTTAATTGTTATATCTTCTTTTTGGATTGATCCCTTGATCATTACGTAGTGTACTTCCTTGTCTCTTGTAGCATTCTTTATTTTAAAGTCTATTTTATCTATGAGTATTGTTCCTCCACCTTTCTTTTGATTTCCATTTGCATGGAATATCTTTTTCCATCCCCTCACTTTCAGTCTCTATGTGTCCCTAGGTCTGAAGTGGTCTCTTGTAGACAGCATATATGTGGGTCTTGTTTCCGTATCCATTCAGCAATCCTGTGTCTCTGGCTTGGAGCATTTAATCCATTTACATTTAAGATAATTATTGATATGTATGTTCCTATTACCATTTTCTTAATTGTGTTGGGTTTGTTCTTTTCTTCTCTTGTGTTTCCCACTCAGAGAAGTTCCTTTAGCATTTGTTGTAGAGCTGGTTTTGTGGTGCTGAATTCTCTTAGCTTCTGCTTGTCTGTAAAGCTTTTGATTACTCCATAGAATCTGAATGAGATCCTTGCCAGGTAGAGTAATCTTGGTTGTAGGTTCTT
>NC_041227.1:36772159-36786648 GCF_002837175.3 Physeter macrocephalus
TTCCTGGACTTGGGTGGCTATTTCCTTTCCCATATTAGGGAAGTGTTTGACTATAATCTCTTCAAATATTTTCTCAGGTCCTTTCTCTCTTCTCCTTCTCAGAGCCCTATAATGCGCATGTTGTTGTGTTTAATGTTGTTCCAGAGGTCTCTTAGGCACTCTTCATTTCTTTTCATTCTTTTTTCTTTATTCTGTTCTGCATCAGTGAACTTCACCATTCTGTCTTCCAGGTCACTTATCTGTTCTTCTGCCTCAGTTATTCTGCTATTGATTCCTTCTAGTGTAGTTTTCATTTCAGTTATTGTATTGTTCATCTCTGTTTGTTTGTTCTTTAATTCTTCTAGCTCTTTGTTAAACATTTCTTGCATCTTCTCGATCTTTGCCTCCATTCTTTTTCCGAGGTCCTGGATCATCTTCACTATCATTATTCTGAATTCTTTTTCTGGACGGTTGCCTCTCTCTGCTTCATTTAGTTGTTTTTTGGGGGTTTTATCTTGTTCCTTCATCTGGTACATAGCCCTCTGCCTTTTCATCTTTTCTATATTTCTGTGAATGTGGTTTTTGTTCCACAGGCTGCAGGATTGTAGTTCTTCTTGCTTCTTCTGTCTGCCCTCTAGTGGATTAGGCTATCTAAGACGCTTGTGCAAGTTTCCTGATGGGAGGGATTGGTGGTGGGTAGAGCTGGGTGTTGCTCTGATAGGCAGAGCTCAGTAAAACTTTAATCTGCTTGTCTGCTGATGGGTGGGCCTGGGTTCCCTCCCTGTTGATTGTTTGGCCTGAGGCAACCCATCACTGGAGCCTACCAGTGCTCTTTGTTGGGGCTAATGGCAGACTCTGGGAGGGCTCACACCAAAGAGTATTTCCCAGAACTTCTGCTGCCAGTGTCCTTGTCCTCACAGTGAGACACACCCACCTGCTGCCTCTGCAGGAGACCCTCCATCACTAGCCAGTAGGTCTGGTTCAGTCTCCTATGGGGTCACTGCTCCTTCCTCTGGGTCCCGATGTGCACACTACTTGTGTGTGCCCTCCAAGAGTGGAGTCTCTGTTTCCCCCAGTCCTGTCAAATTCCTGCAATCAAATCCCACTAGCCTTCAAAGTCTGATTCTGTGGGAATTCCTCCTCCCGTTGCCGGACCCCCAGGTTGGGAAGCCTGACATGAGGCTCAGAACATTCACTCCAGTGGGTGTACTTCTGTGGTATAAGTGTTCTCCAGTTTGTGAGTCACCCACCTAGCAATTATGGGATTTGATTTTATTGTGATTGTGCCCCTCGTACTGTCTCATTGTGGCTTCTCCTTTGTCTTGTATGTGGAGTATCTTTTTTGGTGAGTTCCGGTGTCTTTCTCTTGATGATTGTTCAGCAGTTAGTTGTGATTGTGATGCTCTCGCAGGAGAGAGAGAGAGCACATCCTTCTACTCCATCATCTTGAACCAATGTCTGGTTAGTTTTATGCTTCAAAATATAATTTAGTAAAAATCAGTAAAAATCATGATCATTAAATATATAGTCTATTATATTAAGACATTTCCCCCTAAACAAAGTGTCTTGATTTGAAGAGTTACCTAAAAGCAAACACTAAGAGAAGCATTTTGAATGGAGGTGCCTTATTTGGTGTGTGATCCCAGATTCTCGATGAAGAAGCAGAGAAGTGAGATGGGGGAAGAAGAAAGTCAGTAATGGTATATTAATTACTGAGTTGCTTCTGTGGGCAACTGGGGTTCAACCCTGCTGACATACTCTGGGAGACTTTATAAAATGTACTTTATAATTGTTTTTCCAAGAGGGGAGGAAACAGGAGGGTTTATCCACCCATTCCCATTCCTGGTTCATTGAGGGTTGATCCTAGGGAGGGTTGTTAACATACCAGCACTTCCAGCTCCATTAGCTGGAGTGGCTCCTACACCAGGAAAAAAAATCCTTACAGAGAGTTAGATGTCGAGTTTTGGGGAGGAAGCTGCCTGCATGGTCAAGACCTGTCCTCCAGAGCTATAGGTGACCTCCAGGGAGGGTTTAAGGGAATGTCAGCAGGTAGGTCTGACCCAGGCTCCTTTCAAATGACTGCTTCTGCCCTGGGTACTGGAGCAGGTGAGATTTTGTGTGCGCCCTTTAAGAGTAAGTCTCTATTTCCTCCGGCCCTCTGGCTCTTCCAAAGGAAGTTCCACTGGCTTTCAGAGCCAAACATTCTGGGTGCTCCTCTTCCCAGGCTGGGGAGCCCAATGTGAGGCTCAAACCCATTCCTCCTTGGGGAGAACCTCTACAGTGGTAATTATCCTCCTGTTTGTGGGTCACCCACCTGAGGGTATGGGTTTTGATTATACCACATCTCTGTTCCTCCTACCTGTCTCATTGTGGTTCTTTCTTCTTTAGTTGTAGAAGAGCTATTCTCCTAGTCTTCCAATTTTTCTCATTAATAGTTGGTCTGTAGTTGTAATTTTGGTGTGCCCATGCAAGGAGATGAGCTCAGGGTCCTCCTACTCCACCATCTTGGCCACTCTAGTTGCCAATTTTTAAAATGAATTGGTAAAACTTAGATATTTTCCACTGAAACATTTATAAAACTAATCTTTATACAAGTTGAAAGTAAGTTGTTTACCGAATCCTACATAATCTTAGATTGCTCTGAATCTCTTTCACTGAAACATTCAAACCACCTAGAAGTAGAATCCTCAATCTGAGTAAAGTATCTTTGCCTTAAGACTAATTTTACTGCTACCCCAGTGAATAGAATTGAGGAATCATAGATGGAAAAGTGGTTTGGGATTGTCATAAAATTGATTTCATGCTCGGCAGGAGCATGAACTAGCAGGGAGCGTTCTCTGTAATATCAACCAGATGCCCAGAGGAAATGAATATGTAGATGCTGAAGGCATAGCTAGACTCTTAATACTGAGTCAGACATGGCATTCTGGTGGCAGAGTGACTGGACAAGAGATTCTAATTAGGAAATGAGAAGAAAGGAAATTATATTCCCCTAAGGACCTGACTGAAAGCTGAAGTTTCCATTCTTTTGTGTTAGGTATTGTAGTCAAAGCTGGTGTTTTTCCATCAGTCAGGAAAGAGCTGTGGATACGAGTTGGGTTTAAATGTGTTTTGTGTGGCATGACCTGTGCTCTCTCCTCTTTACATCGTCTGACTTCATGGGGATGTGAATATGTGAAAAAAATTGGTTATAGGTTTTAAGTTCTTTGGAAGAATAAATTGCATATATTTGGAGAAGGGCAACTCAATGCTTTTGGTCATTAATATTATCAGTATGCTTGTGTGAGTCAAATGAATCTATATGCTATCTTATAACTTTGAAGTATGTACTGTCCAGAGAATTTCACTGGTTTATTTTCACACAGGCACCTCCTGGCCAATGTTATTCATTCAGCCAATATTTTAAAGCTCCTACTGTACCCACAACTCAATGTTAGACTTTGGTGAGACCATATGATCTGATATGGGAGCAAAAGTACAAATAGAACTTCAAATCAGGATGCAAAGGGATGTGTGTTAAAAGACAAACATGGGGCTCCCCTGGTGGTGCAGTGGTTAAGAATCTGCCTGCCAATGCAGGGGACATGGTTTCAAGCCCTGGTCCGGGAAGATCCCACGTGCTGCAGAGCAACTAAGCCCGTGCTCCACAACTACTGAGCCTGCACTCTAGAGCCCATGAGCCACAACTCCTGATCCCATGTGCCACAACTACTGAAGCCTGTGCTCTGCAACAAAAAAACCCACTGCAATGAGAAGCCCGTACAGCAACGAAGAGTAGCCCCAGCTCACGGCAACTAGAGAAAGTCTGCATGCAACAATGAAGACCCAACACAGCCAAAAATAAAATAAATAAAATAAATAAATTTATTTTAAAAAAAGGCAAACATGAAACGCTATGGGGATTAAGAAGGGAAAACATTATCTTCAGCTACAGCGACTACTGGAGGAAAACATGGCATGTCCCTGAAATCATTATCTACATCATTAGAGATATTATTAAATAATTCTGCATGCTAAATGGGGGCAAACAGGGCTATGATTTCATGAATTAATCTCTTTATATACTAAAATCATTTCCCAGTAATTTTAAGTACTAGGAACTTTTCTCAAAGTCTTTGAGAATCTAAAATCTTATTAAAGAAAACTTCCAAGAATTTTAGAATGACTCACTAAATGGAAAGCTCTCTTTTAAAATCTCTAGAGACAAAGTCCCAGAGAAGAGTAATTTTGATGAAGTCCATGCATTAAAATAATGCTTTTTTCAGCATCCTTTGAAAATGAAGAATCTCATTTTGAGGAGTTAAGGTTTTCAGGGTCACAGGTTTTCAAAAGTCATCAAAAATAAAAAGGGAGAAAGAGCAAAAAATATAAAGTCACATGTCATCTCTAGGTTTCTTTGTTTTTCTTTCTTTCTTTTAATTAAAAAAATATTTTTAAGTTGTTTTATAATGTTGTGTTAGTTTCTACTGTACAGCAAAGTAGAATTCCCTGTGCTATACAGCAGGTTATTAGTTATCTATTTTATACATATTAGTGTATATATGTCAATCCCAGTCTCTAGATTTCTGAAACATGGAGGGAGCAATAGAAAGAGGAGGGGGTGGGGGAGTGGGGGAGAGACAGAGACAGAGACAGAGGGAGAGAGAGAGAATGAGAGAGAACACATACGTACTAATAAATATTAGTGAGTTTGAAAAAGACCTTGTATTTATACATGTTTGACCATTTTTTCAAATAGAAAAATGAAAACTTTCACTGCTTGAGAGTGAAAGCAAGGTAGGTATTAGAGAGATTAAAAAATATCACGAGTGCCAGAATGTTTACTTTTACATTCTCCTGTTTGAATTTTGAAGTAGATTTCCAGAGTTTGTTTCTTGGTTGTGTATGTAGAAAAGCTATATGCTAAGACACAAAAATAAGAGGAACTGGTCTCAGTACTCAATGGCTATATATCATTTATTTATTCATCAACTATTTGTTGGATATCTCCCATGCCAGGCACTGTGCTTGGCATCAAGAATACAGAGATAAACAAGATTTAGTATTTACAACTTTGAAATCTGGTTAAGTTTCAGAGAAACAAATATAATTCTCTCATCAACATTAATAAAACTAGCATATACTATGTTCCAAATACTCTGCCAAGCACCTTACATTCATTTATAAAGAAGACGGGATCTTACCTGCCTCATAGGTAAATAAGCAGGAGCCTCGGGAAGTTATTTAAACTTGCCCATCATTCCCTCTGCTGAGGTTAGGCTCCTAATCATCACAGTATTTGTGTATTTTTAAAGAGCTATGTTTGAGCTGTTTTTATTTTTGCAAAGGACGTGAAAAACTCTGCCTAGACTTGGAGGGAAGAAGGAGAATTTGTCAAGGTTCTCCAGCATTGGTCGTACGTATTTTAGATGAGTCTTAAAGGATGGGTGGATGCGGGGCAAGGAGAAGGACACAGATGGAAGAGCAGCAACGTGAGCAAAAAGCAGTTAACTCAGGATGGCCCACTGAGGAAACTGGGAAGAGAGGCAAGAGATGACGCTGGGAAAGTCACTGTGACCCCAGTGAGCCTGACATGTCTTGTTGAGGTGTTTGACAAGACATCAGAATTATTGGGGAAGGTGGTATCTTAGGACAAGTTTCACAGAAGCAGGCCCTAAGACAAGGATTCAAGTGCAAATGATTTATTAAGGAAACATCCCCAGGAGAAACTGAGTGGATGAAGGACAGAGAAGGGAAAGAGGCCAATCAAGAGCTCACTTTCAGATAAAATCCCAGTCTCCACCTAATTGCAGTGGGTGCTCAGGAGCATAAATACATCTCAGAGTAAGTTATGCATAAAGGTGAACAATCTAGGATTCCTAATCCCCCACCAGTGGGTCATTGGCTACAAGCTGCCCCAGGGATATGAACTTCTAGAAACTTCTAATTCTCTGTGAATATGGGTGAAGCAACTCCAACAGCCCAATATGGGCCTCTGAGAAACTCAGTCTTCAAGGCAAGCAGAAGCTTGGGGATGGGGGTACAAAACAGAGCAGAGCAAAACAGTGTTTGCTACAGGTGGTAATGCCATAATTGTCATTAGAATGACATTTATTAGAATTAAAATTGTCATTCGAATGACATTAGAATGACCCTGACTCAGACACTGAAACTATTGAATTGAAAACCATCAAAATCTCCAGACAAAAAGCCTATTAAGCAGTGATAGCAACAAAGGCAGAGATGAAAGGCCCATAGAATTATAAGAGATCAGGACAGAAATCCATAAGAAGCTTAAACATTACTCAACCTGATGATCATTTGAAGATGAAGCAACCATAACCAAGGAAATCACCATGCCCATATAATTAGTGGCAGAGCCAAACCAGAGTATTTTTCTCCTGTTTCCAAATAGACTCCACTTTCTAGTCCACATCTGCAGTTTTGGAGAGGCATTGTATTCAAACTCTAATTTGGAATAATAAGGCAAAAGATTTCTTAATCTCTGAGATTTAAAATTTTCTAACCTCCCTTGGAGTTGGGTGTGACATGTGACTGAGTCCTGGGATGTGGTTAGGGGAGATGTGCCTAAAAGCATCACTTCCATGCCTGCCTCCTTAAAAATGAAAACAAAAGGTAGCCACCTGTGTTCTCTTTTTGTATCTGTTGGCCATGTAGGGAGGACTCAAAGGGAATAGAGAAAGGTAGATGAAGAAAATGGAAGGATCCTGGATCACTGGATGACTGTATGGAGGAATTCCTCCTTCCCAGCTCAATCACCAAAAATTGCCCATTGGACTTGAGTAAGAAATAAACATTTATTTTAGTCACTGGCTGAAACCTAAGGATTATTTGCTATAGCAGTGAGCCTATCCCGACAAATATGTAAAACCATTGATCAAACTTTATCAAGAGGTTTTGAGCCACTGTAATAAAGCACCAGGCTGATAGTAGGCAATCCAAAGTTAATTAAAATATGGCCCTGATCTAAAGTACTCTTTTGTATCATAGCAGGAGAGAGATGACTTGAACAAATGAGGACAAGTCAAGACAATAGAGACTGTAGGAATTAGGATCAGTAATAGAATACTTCTGGTCACATTGATCATGAAAATCTACATGGAAGAGATGGCAGGGCTCTAAGACCTTGAAGGGTTGATCAGGATTTTGATAAGATGGTGGAGTGAGAGTGCTCCACAGAATGAGGAATGACCTGAGATAAGACAGAGTCCTCTTGAGATAAAATCTAGGAGGGTGGCAAGATATTGGCACCAAAGTTTTGAAGACTTTGAATTTTAAACTAAGCATTTGAATTACTTAGCTGTTGCTGTGTAACAAACAAATCTAAAATGTAGAGGCTTAAAACAATAGTTTATTGTTTTTTTACAGGCCAATAGTTTGCCCAGGAGAGTTTTGCTGCTATGGATCTGGCTTGGCTGATCTTGGTGGGGTTCTCTCGTGCATCTGCATTCAGCTGATGGGTCAGTTGGATGACCTCAGCTGGGGCAAATTGTCTCTGATCTCTGTTTCTAAAAATTTCCAGTATGGTAGCCTGGGATTATTTTCGTATCAGTAGCAAGGGACATAAGAGAGAATGCTAACATCACAAGTATTTTGTAAATGCTCTGCTTATATCAAATTAGCTATTGTCATTGAATAATGCAACTCATATGGTCAAGCCCAGAGTCTGAATGGGAAGGCACTACCAAAGGCTATGGATAGCAGGAAGTGTGAGAAATTGGAACTATTAATGTCAGCAATAGCCATACTTTGTATGTTCACTCAAAGGTGTGAATACATGACTTTGTATCTATAACTTCCTAGATTCAAATCCAATCTCTGAAATTTCCTGGCTGTGTGATCTTGGTTAAATGACATTAAACCTTTCTGTGCCTCAGTTTCCTCATACAAAAAAGTTGAGATAAAAATATTTTTTCCATCACGGGGTTGTATGAGGTTTCAGTAAGTTAATTTATGTAAAGTGTTTAGAGTAGTGCTTGGTACATGTTAAGCTTCCTCCATATAAATGTTGGTTGCTGTTGTCAGGTCAATTTTAGAAATGCAGTGCAGTGAGTATGTTTCTATATGTGAACCTGAGGAGATAGGGGTGGGATGATGATGTGTCTTAGAAAAAGACTTCCCTGAATACACCATTTTGCCTTATATTGTTTTTGATAACAATTACAAATTATTTATTAACCGATGGCATCTCTGTAGACTGTCAGAGCAAAGGTGTCCCTGGAGAAAGTTAAATAGGCAAGAAGGACTTTATTCAAGGCAATTGCAATAGGAGAGAGGCCAGAACTGAGTCTGAACTCAGCTCTGATGAAACAAAAGAGAGTAGGATTTTTAAGAGCTGAGGTGAGGGGAAGCTCATAGCCCTCTTTGGTTACTAACTGGGCTTTATCTGAAAGGAAAGTAAACTTTCTCATGTCCTCATGATAGGAGGTCATTTTACAACTTGGAAGTCAGGCTTTTACTCTTCCCACAGAGACTGAGTGACAGGGATGCGCCCTTCCTAGGTGATTACATTTGAAAGAGATGTTCCCCCCTCCTACTCTGCTGCTGGGAATGTAAATTGGTGAAGCTAATATGGAAAACAGTATCGAAGGTCCTTAAAAAACTAAAAATAGAGTTACCATATGATCCAGAAGTTCCACTCCTGGGCATATATCCGGGGAAAATTATAATTTGAAAAGATACATGTACCCCAGTGTTCATAGCAGCACTATTTACAATAGCCAAGACATGGAAGCAACCTACATGTCCATCAACAGATGAATGGATAAAGAAGATGTGGTATATATATACAATGAATATTGCTCAGCTATAAAAAAACAATGAAATAATACCATTTGCAGCAACATGGACAGACCTAGAGATTATCATATTAAGTGAAGTATAAGTCAGACGGAGAAAGACAAATATTATATGATATTGCTTATATGTAGAAACTAACAAAATATGATACAAATGAACTTATAATATCTACAAAACAGAGACAGACTCACAGACATAGAAAACAAACTTATGGTTACCAAAGAGGAAAGGGGAGAAGGATAAATTGGAGTTTGGGATCAACAGATACAAACTTCTATATATAAAATAGATAAACAATAAGATCCTATTGTATAGCATGGGAAACTATATTCAATATCTTGTAATAAACTATAATGAAAAAGAATCTGTAAGAGAATATACATATATATATGATTCATTTTGCTGTACACCAGAAACTAACACAACATTATAAGTTAACTATATTTCAATACAAAAAAAAAAAAAAAGAGAGAGAGGTGGTTCCCTGATCCTTGTGAAAGATATTTCTGGGTTGGAAAACTGGCAAGGGGCTATTTAAGAAAAGATTTACATATCAAAGGGCAGAGAAAGGATTTACAATTACAAGTTCCTAAAGTCAGTGCTCTAAGAAAAAGGAGGTCAGTGGACTGGAGTCCGGAAGAAGCCTGTCTATGGTTTAGTCAAGCTGAGGAGACCTTAACACCATTTTGGTCAAGACAGTCCTTTAGAGTTTCTGTGTGCTTTGCTGATTCAACCTTAAACATAGGAATTAAAACTCAAGTGCAGTAGTTGGCTAGTCAGCAACTTTATTTAACAATCTATTTGGTGGGTTTTTATGCCTGTGTGAGTTACTACTTTAGACACCAAACAGGGCCCTAGTGACTATTCAAAATGCCTACTTTCTGGCCACAAGTTTCCTAAGCAAGAAGTTTTATGTAAATTAAGAGAAGGGCATTTAAATTTTTTAGAGTGAATAGCATTAATCAAAACAGTGAGCCAAAGGGAAGAAGGTATACATTTAAAATTTCTATAACATATTTTTATGTTTAGTTTGTAATGCATCTATACATTCCTTTCTCAGAGTAACATGTTTCTTGGAGCATATTTTTATTTGGATCTGGTGGTGCAGATGGTGGAGGGAAGTGTGATTCCCTTGGGATGCTGAGAAAATGAGAGGGTTGGGACTGGAATATAAAATGAGAAAGAAAAACCCATGTAGGAAGCAGAGGAAAAAAGAGGGGCAAAAATAATATAGGCATACATACCCTGCTTTATTGAGCTTTGCTTTATTATGTTTCACAGATATTGTGTTCTTTAGAAAATGAAGTTTTGTGGCAAAAAGTGAAGCAGCTCTATTGGTGCCATCTTCCCAACTGCATTTGCTCACTTTGTGTCTGTGTCACATTTTGGTAATTCTTACAGTATTTCAATTTATTATTATTATTATATTTGCTATGATGATCTATAATCAGTGATCTTTGATGTTACTACTATGACTTGCTGAAATCTCAGAGGATGGTTAGCATTTTCTAGCAATAATTAAAAAAAAATTAAGGTATGTACATTTTTTTTAGACATAATGCTATTGCACATTTAATACACTACAGTATAAACATAACTTTTACATGCACTGGGAAATGGAAAAATGTGTATGACTTGTTTTATTGTGATATTTGCTTTATTGCAGTGGTCTGGAACTGAACCCACAATATCTCCGAGGTATTGATGATGAGGTCTGAGGAGTGAAAGGGAAATAACCCTTAAAGAGTAGAGAGTACACCATATTTTATATATATTTGTCTCAAGTCTTCACTCCCTTTGCTCCCACCTGTACCACCTCTTTTAGAAAACTCAGTATCATCCCCTCATTCGGATAATCTTCTTCCCCTGGATTCCCATGAAGCAGTTCCTGTAAATGTGGGCAATTATAAGACCTGAATCCCCTGAGAGGATTGGGTGTACTACCCAAGGAAAAGCTAAACAGAGTGGTGGTTAAATGGTAAGGAGAAAGACGGATGGGGCTTGGTGGGTTAACCATCTGTCCCATTACTAAGGGATTTCTTAGGAAGTAGGATTTTCAATGTTAAAACCAGGATAGTCCCAGAAAAATCAGGATAGTCAGTCACTTTCAAAATTCAGATGAGGGTTTTTATAATTGAACCAAAAGTATCCTGACTAATAAGGTAGGAAACTATAGTGATCAGCTTGCAAATGAAAATCACCTAATGAGGGACTTCCCTAGTGATCCAGTGGGTAAGACTCCATGCTCCCAATGCAGGGGGCCCAGGTTCGATCCCTGGTCAGGGAACTAGATCCCACATGCATGCTGCAACTAAGACCTGGTGCAGCCTAAATAAATAAATATTAAAAAAAAAAAAAAGATAGAAAAGAAAATCACCTAATGAGAAATTTGGTAGAGATTTTTGCCTTAACATCTTACCCTCAAACCAATTAGTTAAGACCAGGATATGATTTGGGATGCTAAATGAACAATTATAATTGTACAAAGTACAAACGGGATGTATCCAATAGTCTCTATTAAAAGAAAAAAAAACTTCATGGGGATTCCCCATGGGGATTTCTACTCTTTAAGGGTTATTTAGAAACGGCTGCATCACACACTAATTACGCCAGACCCTCATTTCTCTATCTAAACTTTGCAGGTACACGTAATGAATGGATATTTCCCTTTCCTCTTCTGCCTTAAAATTTTTTTCAGCTTTATTGTGGTAAATTTACATACAAAGTTGTAAGATATTTAAAGTATACATCATGGTGTTTTGATATATGTACACATAGTGAAAGGATGCCCCCATCTAGTTAATTAACACATCCATCTCCTCTCTTATTTTATTTATTTATTTATTTTTATTTATTTATTTATTTATTTATTTATTTATTTATGGTGAGAACATGTAAGTTCTACTCTTTGAAAATTCCAATTTTGTTATACAGTGTTATCAGCTGTAAGCACCATGTTTTACATTATACTCAAACCTTATTCTCATCTTATAGCTAAAAGTTTGTACCCTTTTATCAACCTCTCCCAATTTCTTCCACCTCTCCTACTCCTGGGAACCACTTTTCTACTCTGTTTCTAGGAATTTGACTTTTTCCTGATTTATTTATTTATTTATTCATTCCTTTTTTTAACATCTTTATTGGAGTATAATTGCTTTACAGTGGTGTGTGAGTTTCTGCTTTATAACAGAGCGGATCAGTTATACATGTACATATGTCCCCATATCTCTTCCCTCTTGTGTCTCCCTCCCACCCTCCCTATCCCACCCCTCTAGGTGGTCACAAAGCATCGAGCTGATCTCCCTGTGCTATGCGGCTGCTTCCCACTAGCTATCTATTTTACATTTGGTAGTGTATATATGTCCATGCAACTCTCTCACTTTGTCCCAGCTTTGGATTTATTCTTAACAGAAGCATTTTTATCATAGAAAAATAAAGCCACATGTTATTCAGAGCTAGAAGTCATGAATTTGAATACTGGACATTGTGCCTACTCACTGTGAAACTTCAGGAAAAAAGAGTACTTAAATTCCGTTTCCTTATCTGTGAAATGAGTAGAGCATTTTCTATCTCACAGGATTCTGCTGGAGATCAAATAAAATCCATTAGGTAAAGAGCTTTGTGAGTCACAGTTACCAATGCTGGCCGTCAGTGTCATTGAAAGTTCTAATGAAACATTCCCCAAGTGGGACTTTTTGGGAGGGTCTATGATGCTGTGAGTTCTGCATTCTTGTTTTCCTGTGTCCATCTCTACCTCACAAGAAGACCATGGTATGGTGGGACGTGCAATAAAGTTAAGGGGCAGCAACTGGAAACCCACACAAAATGATGGTCAGTATAACATGTTGATTGACTGTTTTATTTGATTGGAACTTAACACATGAAAACTGTGTTAGCTAATAAATACAGACTAACCCAGGGAAGGGCAACCATGGTGTTTCACAAAGAGCTTTGAAACAGTATTTGAGACTACTGTTCTTCTGTTGTCAGCATGCTCAGTAGAGCCCAGTGGTTTTGCTGTGGGTGTATTTATGTGCCTTTGTGGTTGACTGCACAGTGGACCACAGAGAATAAGGGAGAGCTCCTGTGGCTTTGTTGAAGGCTGTCTTCCCTGGAACCCCTGAGAGTGGCTTTGATAATCAGCTTTGACGCTATGCTTGAAGAGAAATCAGCACTCTTCTTGTTTGGCCCATCTTTTTCTTTATCCTTTCAGGTTAAAAATGCTCTATTAAGTCATATGCAAAAAAAGTTTCTACCCCAGGGCAGACAGCTTTCAATGAAAGGGGGAAAAAAGAGCTGAGAAAAACTCACTGTTAGATCAAACCAGACCTTCTAGGTGATAATCCCTGTAGCCAAATTTTAAAACCTTAGCTTTTGTTAAGCAGACTGTAGGCAGCTCCATTAATAAAAGCCCCTTATCTACATTATCTTTAAAGTTCACAGCAATGGTTCTCAAATATTAGCATATGCACAGTTCATGAAGATTGTTTTGATAAAACGTAGATTTCTTGGTGGTGGTGGTGGTGGTGTGGAACACACTCTCTGATTTACTCCCGGAGATTCTGCTGGGGTTAACTGTGAATGAGTCCTTCTTTTCTCATGGCAAGGTTTACCCTAGCTGAGCCTCAACATCTTTGAAATTTCCCATCTTTGACTTGTCGTTCTGTCCTTGTACTTGTATAATCCTTTCATTTACACATTGACAATGAACTTGATCATCTTGAGCTCTTGCTAAGAAGTGAAAGACCAGCAATAAAAAAAAAATACCATGAAAGTGATACATACACCAACATGGATGAATCTCACAGATATTTTGTGGAGTATTTTGTGGAAAGAAGCCAGACACAAAAGAGCTCATGCTACGTGATTCCATTTATATGAAGTTCAAGAGCAGGAAAATTAATAGATGGTGACAGAAGGCAGAAGAGTGGTTACCTCTGGCTGGGTGACTATACACTGGGAAGGAGCACAGGGAGCCTTATGGGGTGTTGAAAATTATATCTTGATTTAGATGAGTATGATGTGGGTTTTAGGTATACATAAAAAATCATGGAACTGAAACCAATGGGTGTCGTTTTGGGGGGCTCCGAGGAGTTCCAGTCCTTTATGTCTCAGCATAGAAAGAATTCAGCAAGAGGCAAAGTGATAGATAAGAAGTGATTTATTAGAATAGGATGCTTTTGAGGCTTACAAGTGTGCAGGCAAGAGGGTGCCACACCCTGAGAACTTACTGGGCTACAGTTTTTTTTTAAATGGTGTGTTAGTTTCTGCTTTATAACAAAGTGAATAAGTTATACCTATACATATATCCCCATATCTCTTCCCTCTTGTGTCTCCCTCCCTCTCATCCTCCCTATCCCACCCCGCCAGGTGGCCATAAAACACCGAGCTGATCTCCCTGTGCTATGCGGCTGCTTCCCACTAGCTTTCTATTTTACATTTCGTAGTGTCTATATGTCCATGCCAATCTCTCACTTTGTACCATCTTACCCTACCCCCTCCCCGTAACCTCAAGTCCATTCTCTAGTAGGTCTGTGTCTTTATTCCTGTCTTGCCCCTAGGTTCTTCATGACCATTTTTTTTGTTTTGTTTTTTAGATTCCATATATATGTGTTGCATACAGTATTTGTTTTTCTCTTTCTGACTTACTTCACTCTGTATGACAGACTCTAGGTCCATCCACCTCACTACAAATAACTAAATTTTGTTTC
>NC_041227.1:36786716-36788179 GCF_002837175.3 Physeter macrocephalus
TTGTAGTTTAAGGAACCTCCATACTGTTCTCCATAGTGGCTGTATCAATTTACATTCCCACCAACAGTGCAAGAGGCTTCCCTTTTCTCCACACGCTCTCTAGTGTTTATTGGTTGTAGATTTTTTGATGATGGCCATTCTGAACGGTGTGAGATGATATCTCATTGTATTTTGATTTGCATTTCTCTAATGATTAATGATGTTGAGCATGCTTTCATGTGTTTGTTGGCAATCTGTATATCATCTTTAGAGAAATGTCTATTTAGGTCTTCTGCCCATTTTTTGATTGGGCTGTTAGTTTCTTTAATATTGAGCTTCATGAGCTCTTTATATATTTTGGAGATTAATCCTTTGTCCGTTGATTCATTTGCAAATATTTTCTCCTATTCTGAGGGTTGTCTTTTCGTCTTGTTAATGGTTTCCTTTGCTGTGCAAAAGCTTTTAAGTTTCATTAGGTCCCATTTGTTTATTTTTGTTTTTATTTCCATTTCTCTAGGAGATGGGTCAAAAAGGATCTTGCTGTGATTTATGTCATAGAGTGTTCTGCCTATGTTTTCCTCTAAGAGTTTGATAGTGTCTGGCCTTACATGTAGGTCTTTAACCCATTGTGAATTTATTTTTGTGTATGGTGTTAGGGAGTGTTCTAATTTCATACTTTTACATGTAGCTGTCCAGTTTTCCCAGCACCACTTATTGAAGAGGCTGTCTTTTCTCCACTGTATATCCTTCCCTCCTTTATCAAAGACAATGAGACCGTATGTGTGTGGGTTTATCTCTGGGCTTTCTATCCTGTTCCATTGATCTATATTTCTGTTTTTGTGCCAGTACCATACTGTCTTGATTACTGTAGCCTTGTAGTATAATCTGAAGTCAGGGAGCCTGATTCCTCCAGCTCCATTTTTCGTTCTCAAGATTGCTTTGGCTATTCGGGGTCTTTTGTGTTTCCATACAAATTGTGAAATTTTTGGTTCTAGTTCTGTAAAAAATGCCAGTGGTAGTTTGATAGGGATTGCATTGAATCTGTAGATTGCTTTGGGTAGTAGAGTCATTTTCACAATGTTGATTCTTCCAATCCAAGAACATGGTATATCTCTCCATCTATTTGTATCATCTTTAATTTCTTTCATCAGTGTCTTATAATTTTCTGCATACAGGTCTTTTGTCTCCTTAGGTAGGTTTATTGCTAGATATTTTATTCTTTTAGTTGCAATGGTAAATGGGAATATTTTCTTAATTTCACTTTCAGATTTTTCATCATTAGTGTATAGGAATCCAAGAAATTTCTGTGCATTAATTTTGTATCCTGCTACTTTATCAAATTTGCTGATTAGTTCTTGTAGTTTTCTGGTAGCATCTTTAGGATTCTCTATGTATAGTATCATGTCAACTGCAAACAGTGACAGCTTTACTCTTCTTTTCTGATTTGGATTCCTTTTATTTCTTTTTCTTCTCTGATTGCTGTG
>NC_041227.1:36788334-36789331 GCF_002837175.3 Physeter macrocephalus
TCTGGAGGGTTTTTATCATAAATGGGTGTTGAATTTTCTCGAAAGCTTTCTCTGCATCTATTGAGATGATCATATGGTTTTTCTCCTTCAATTTGTTAATATGGTGTATCACATTGATTGGTTTGCGTATATTGAAGAATCCTTGCATTCCTGGGATAAACCCCACTTGATCGTAGTGTATGATGCTTTTAATATGCTGTTGGATTTTGTTCGCTAGTATTCTGTTGAGGACATTTACATATATGTTCATCAGTGATATTGGCCTGTAGTTTTCTTTCTTTGTGACTTCTTTGTCTGGTTTTGGTATCAGGGTGATGGTGGCCTCGTAGAATGAGTTTGGGAGTGTTCCTCCCTCTGCTATACTTTGGAAGAGTTTGAGAAGAATAGGTGTTAACTCTTCTGTAATGTTTGATAGAATTCGCCTGTGAAGCCATCTGGTCCTTGGGCTTTTGTTTGTTGGAAGACTTTTAATCACAGTTTCAATTTCAGTGCTTGTGATTGATCTGCTCATATTTTCTATTTCTTCCCGGTTCAGTCTTGGCAGGTTGTGCATTTCTAAGAATTTGTCCATTTCTTCCAGGTTGTCCATTTTATTGGCATATAGTAGCTTGTAGTAATCTCTCATTATCCTTTGTATTTCTGCAGTGTCAGTTGTTGCTTCTCCTTTTCCATTTCTAATTGTATTGATTTGAGTCTTCTCCCTTCTTTTCTTGATAAGTCTGGCTAATGGTTTATCAATTTTATCTTCTCAAAGAACAAGCTTTTAATTTTATTGATCTTTGCTGTCGTTTTCTTCATTTCTTTTTCATTTATTTCTGATGTGATCTTTATGATTTCTTTCCTTCTGCTAACTTTGGGGGTTTTTTTTTTTCTTCTTTTCCCTAATTGCTTTAGGTGTAAGTTTAGGTTGTTTATTTGAGATGTTTCTTCTTTCTTAAGGTAGGTTTGTATTACTATAAACTTCCCTGTTAGAACTGCTTTTGCTGCATCCCATAGG
>NC_041227.1:36789729-36813772 GCF_002837175.3 Physeter macrocephalus
CTGTTGTTTTTGGATGGAATGTCCTATAAATATCAATTAAATCCATCTTGTTAATGTATCATTTAAAACTTGTGTGCTCTTATTTATTTTCATTTTGGATGACATCCATTCAGCCAGTCTATGTCTTTTGGTTGGAACATTTAATCCATTTACAGTTAAGGTAATTACTGATATGTTTGTTCCTATTACCATTTTATTAATTGTTCTGGTTTGTTATTGTAGGTGTTTTCCTTCTCTTGTGTTTCCTGGCTAGAGAAGTTCCTTTAGCATTTATTGTAAAGCTGGTTTAGTGGTGCTGATTTCTCTTAGCTTTTTCTTGTCTGCAAAGGTTTTAATTTCTTTGTCAAATCTGAATGAGATTCTTGCTGGGTAGAGTAATCTTGGTTGTAGGTTTTTCCCCTTCATCACTTTAAATATGTCCTGCTACTCCCTTCTTGCTTGCAGAGTTTCTGCTGAAAGGTCAGCTGTTAACCTTATGGGGATTCCTTTGTATATTATGGATATTTCCCTTTCTCCTTTTAATAGTTTTTTCTTTGTATTTAATTTTTGATAGCTTGATTAATATGTTTCTTGGCATGTTTCTCCTTGGATTTATCCTTTATGGGACTCCCTGTTCTTACTGGACTTGATTAACTATTTCCGTTCCCATATCAGGGAAGTTTTCAACTATAATCTCTTCAAATATTTTCTCTGTCCCTTTCTTTTTCTCTTCTTCTTCTGGGACCCCTATAATTTGAATGTTGCTGCGTTTAATGTTGTTCCAGAGGTCTCTGAGACTGTCCTAAATTCTTTTCATTCTTTTTTCTTTATTCTTCTCTGCAGTGGTTATTTCCACTATTTTATCTTCCAGGTCACTTATCCATTCTTCTGGCTCAGTTATTCTGCTATTGTTCCCTTCTAGAGATTTTTAAATTTCATTTATTGTGTTGTCCATCACTGTTTATTTGCTCTTTAATTCTTCTAGGTCCTTGTTAAAGGTTTCTGGTATTTTCTCCATTCTATTTCCAGGATTTTGGATCATCTTTCCTATCATTATTCTGAATTCTTTTTCAGGTAGACTGCCTATTTCCTCTTCATTTGTTAGGTTTGGTGGGTTTTTATCTTTCTCCTTCATCTGCTGTGTATTTCTCTGTCTTCTCAGTTTGCTTAACTTACTGTATTTGGGGTCTCCTTTTTGCAGGCTGCAGGTTCATAGATCCCATTGTTTTTGGTGTCTGCCCCCAGTGGCTAAGGTTGGTTCAGTGGGTTGTGTAGGCTTCATGGTGGAGGGGACTAATACCTGTGTTCTGGTGGATGAGGCTGAATCTTGTCTTTCTGGTGGGCAGGTCCACGTCTGGTGGTGTATTTTGGGGTGTGTGTGGCCTTGTTTTGATTTTAGGCAGTCTCTCTGCTAATGGGTGGGGTTGTGTTCCTGTCTTGCCTGTTTTTTGGCATAGGGTGTCCAGCACTGTAGCTTGCTGGTCATTGATTGGACCTGGGTCTTGGCATTGAGATCCAGATCTCTGGGAGATTTTTGCCATTTGATATTACGTGGAGCTGGGAGGTATCTTGTGGACCAGTGTCCTGAACTTGCCTCTCCCACCTCAGAGGCACAGCCTTGACGCCTGTCTGGAGCACCAAGAGCCTGTCATCCACACTGCTCAGAATAAAAGGGAGAAAAAAAAAGAAGAAAGAAAGAAGAAGGTAAAATAAAATAAACTAAAATAAATAAAAAAGTTATTAAAATAAAAAAGTATTAAAAAATGTTTTTAAGTAATAAAAAGAAAGAAAGAAAGAAAGAGCAACCAAACCAAAAAACAAATCCACCAATGATAGCAAGAGCTAAAAACTATACTAAAAACAAAAAACAAGCAAACAAAAAAACGGGCAGACTGAACCTTAGGACAAAAGGTAAAAACAAAGCTATACAGACAAAATCACACACAGAAGCATACACATACACACTCACAAAAACAGAAAAAAGAAAAAAATATATATATCGTTGCTCCCACAGTCCATGTCCTCAATTTGGTATGATTCATGTCTATTCAGGTATTCCACAGATGCAGGGTAAATCAAGTTGATTGTGGAGCTTTAATCCGCTGATCCTGAGGCTGCTGGGAGAAATGTCTCTTTCTATTCTTTGTTCGCGCAGCTCCCGGGGTTCAGCTTTGGATTTGGACCTGCCTCTGCATGTAGGTCGCCTGAGGGTGTCTGTTCTTCGCTCAGACAGGACGGGGTTAAAGGAGCAGCTGATTTGGGGGCTCTAGCTCACTCAGGCTGGTAGCAGGGAGGGGTACAGATGTGGGGTGAGCCTGCAGCAGCAGAGGCCAACGTGACGTTGCCTCAGGCCTGACCAGCCTGAGGCACACGGTGCGTTCTCCCGGGGAAGTTGTCCCTGGATCACGGGACCCTGGCAGTGGCGGGCTGCACAGGCTCCCGGGAGGAGAGGTGTGGATAGTGACCTGTGCTTGCACACAGGCTTCTTGGTGGTGGCAGCAGCAGCCTTAGCGTCTCATGCCCATCTCTGGGGTCCACGCTGATAGCCGCGGTTCACGCCCGTCTCTGGAGCTCCTTTAAGCATTGCTCTTAATCCCCTCTCCTTGCGCACAAGGAAACAAAGAGGCAAGAAAAAGTCTCTTGCCTCTTCAGCAGCTCTAGATTTTTTCCCGGACTCCCTCCCGGCTAGCCGTGGCGCACTAGCCCCCTTCAGGCTGTGTTCACGCAGCAAACCACAGTCCTCTCCCTGCGATCCGACAGAAGCCCGAGCCTCAGCTCCCAGCCCCCGCCCGCCCCGGCGGGTGAGCAGACAAGCCTCTTGGGCTGGTGAGTGCTGGTCGGCACCGATCCTCTGTGCGGGAACCTCTCCGCTTTGCCCTCCACACACCTGTTGCTATGCTCTCCTCCGCCACCCACAGTCTTGGCCCGCAAAGGGGCTTCGTAGTGTGTGGAAACCTTTCCTCCTTCACAGCTCCCTCCCACTGGTGCAGGTCCCGTCCCTATTCTTTTGTCTCTATTTTTTCTTTTTTCTTTTGCCCTACCCAGGTACGTGGGGAATTTCTTGCCTTTTGGGAGGTCTGAGGTCTTCTACCAGCGTTCAGTAGGGTTCTATAGGAGCAGTTCCACGTGTAGCTGTATTTCTGATGTATCTGTGGGGAGGAAGGTGATCTCCACATCTTAGTTTTCCACCATCTTGAAGTTCCCTCCTACTGTCCTGCTAGTGTTGGAGGGTCTCCTGCAGAGGTGGGGGGGGGTGCCTGTGTCTCACCGCGGGGACAAGGACACTGGCTGCAGAAGTTCTGGGAAGTACTCCTTGGCATGAGCCCTCCCCCAGTCCACCATTAGCCCCACCAAAGAGTGGGCTACAGTTTTATAATCAAAGGAAATGTGGTGAAGAGGAAAAGACCACCTTCTTCCTCTTTCTTCAGTAGACATCATGCTTCCATCATCAGCTCCTCCTCCAGGTTGGGCCAGGGAGTTTTCTTGTACCTACCTGCTCAAGCCAGGAGTGTCATAGCACTATGGAAAAATTATTTTAAGTTTCAGTACAATGAGGGTCTTTCACTTTGAAATGTTACCTTTCCATAAATTATTGATTTTTATGTGTGCAGAGAGCATGTCCTAGGGGTCATTAACTTACTGAGCTCACTGGGCAGGATGTGGGTCTCATGCCACCATTGTTTTATTGTTTTGGGGCATGTTTCATGCTTCTGCTGCATGGGTTTTGCTGCTAAGCAAGCCTGCTTGGTTTTGTGGTTAAGCAAACCTGCTTTCTTGAATGATCATTAACTTACAGGGGTCTCCCATACTTTTTTCTTTACTTACAATCCCCTAGTGGGATTAGCTATTTAATTACCTAATTTGTCGCTTTACTCTGTCCTTATCAGAAGTGTACATGTAAGACTTCCACCTTATGCATGTTATTGTATATATGCTATGTTCCAATTGATTTACACACACATACACACACACACATTACACACACTCTGAGGGACCCCAGCTAAGTGAAGAGTTAGCAACCCTGACTTTTCCATACTACTTTGAAGGCCTTCCCTGCTGAATTGAATGTATACATAGGCAGAGCAGACTATGATTAACGTCTTTGGTTCACCCACTGGCTGATCCCTAAAATTTTATTCTCATTTCAAACATTTAACTCTTTCTCAAAGGATGCCCTCATATCTGGAAAAAATAATCATTTGGCATTAACATTTGATCACAAAATAAGAGGAAGAGATTTTAGAAATAGCCTAATTTACTGTTTCTCAAGTGTGGCTGTGTATTAGAATGACCTGGGGAGTCGGTTAAAAATATAGATTTGCAGACAGTATCTTAGACGTACTGCATCAGTACCTCTGGGAATGGGACCTGCGGATCAGTTTTTATATACATTTATATATTTTTGTCTATTTTAAATTTAATTAATTAATTTAAAAATGTGCTTTCTAACAGACTCACAGACATAGAGAACGGACTTGTGGTTGCCGAAGGGGGGGTAGGGTGGGGAGGGATGGACTGGGAATTTCAGGTTAGCAAACACAAACTATTATATACAGGAAGGATAAACAACAAGGTCCTACTGTATAGCACAGGGAACTATATTCAATATCCTGTGATAAACTGTAATGGAAAAGAATTTTTAATAGAATGTGTATATATATGTATATATACATATATATGTATAACTGAATCTCTTTTCTGTACAGCAGAAAATAACACAACATTGTAAATCAACTATACTTCAATTTTAAAAAAAATGCTTTCTAAAGTGATTATGACATCACCACTCTGGCACTTACCTACATGTGGCATTTGTAATTGGAGTCGGTTCAAATGATCTTCCATGCAGGGATTTCTCTGTGTGTAACAAGACAACAACAGTGCCCAAACTTCCTTATATATAGATTATAATATTTTTCCAGAATTCCTTCCATGGCTTTTGTCATTTGAGTCTTAACTCTATGGGATAGATAAAAGTTCTATCATTCCCCTTTATGGATGAGGACATCAAAACCCAGTGAAACCAAGTGACCTGGCTTTATCTCAGTAAAGAGACAGCCAGGTCCCTCTCCAGATCTCCATTCACTCTCCCACTCTGAATGGCAGGCTCTGTCTGGTGTCCCCTTGAAGACTTTCTTAAATAGACAGTTAAATGCCTCCTGTGATACTCCAGGTTAGTTCAATCTCTCTAGCCATCTATGTTGACAAATCTTTTTTATTTTAATCCTTTCCACCGAGGACTAACGTTTTTACAAAATACAATAAAAATAAAATACTAGAAAAATAAAATGAAAAGACACGTAAAACACATTTGAGTAAACGATTAAAATTGAGCTTCAAAAAATGAGTAAACATAACACAGAAAAATTGCTTATAAAAGTTTCTAAGTGCCCACTCTCAAGGTTTATACTTCCCTCATCACAGATTGGTAACCAGTAGTTTGCTAATCAGCACTGGTTTTTGGACCACACTTTCTGTAGATGTTGTTTGCTTCATCATCGGGGAGCAGCAGGAACTTATTTCCCTATAACTTCCAGCCAACAGGTTCAAGTTCTGTTTTCTGGAGCAATGAGGCACAAGTGAAACCCTCCTTTACATTACAACACTCCTGATACTTGAAGACAGGTGCTCCCAAAGGACCTATGAAACCTTCTCAGTTTCTTGTATTGATTTTCCTAAAATGGAATTCCCTTGGATTCTCCTTGCTCTGGGCCTGCTCACCTTGATGGACTCTAGTTCATATATATTCTCTTAAAATAGCATCAGGCATTGAACAGAGAACTCCAGACTTGGGAGTCTGCACACTGCTTGCAAGAGCTTTTACCTTTTCCTCCTTCCAACCTTCAGTTTGGAGACCATTCTGTGCCTTGGATTTATGAGGACTAATCAATCTCACTATAACCTGTATCCCCTGTAAACGTCAGTAACTTTAAGAAGCCCAGGTCTCCCAGGGAATTCCTTATTTCTCACATGACTCTGTACCTCATCTTTTCTGACCCCATAGCCCACTCTTTCCATTTCCCAAACATCCGACTGTACCTATAGGACTCAGAGTCATGAGTAAAATCCCTCATAATCTCACCTTCTCCTGGGAACATTCCCTTCACTTCTCATTCTAATGGAAAGCCTTAAGGGAAGCACCCTACTTCCCTTGCAACTCAACTGGTGGTTGTCTTCTCTCTCACATTGTTGGTACCAGTGGTTTTAAAGATGAGTGAGTGTCCTGTTTGCTCCTTATTGCCATTTCAAAATCTCTCTGATCCCTCTCTAAATACCATCCCTCAACTTGACCCTCATGTCATTACCTTATTCCACTGGTTTCCCCTTCCTTGTTGCAATTATGTGTAGACTCCCAGCTCTCTGTTCATATTCCTTGAACATTTTAGCTCTTGGGCAATTGCCAGGCTCTCTGGTTTCAATTCCTTGGTAGCTCAGTTACTTGCCCTGTCTTGCTACGTTCTTGTCCTGCACCCTACCTCACTCACTTTGCATCTTCATCCTCTAGGCATTGTCATTGCCAATGACTGCATCCTCTTCTGTTATCTCAGAGTCAAACATCTCCCCAACCACTTCCTCACCTTTCTCCCATCCCTCTAGTCCACCAGCTACACTAGTTCCTAGATCCCACTGAGAACTCTAAGCTGGTACTACCACCTTCTCTCAGTCCCTCACAACTACCTAAAACCCTCACTTTTCTCCTTATCCAGCTTAAATTCCACGACTAACCATTATCATCACAGTCTTGTTTACAGACTCAACACCCTTGTTGAGATACTTGGTAAATTAAGCCACAGCCTTGCTAAATCCAACTTTCTGCCTCCCCTCTACCTGATCACCTGTAGCAGAAAGTGGCTGGAGAAAAATACACAGCCATACTGATGGGTCTCACATTCATTCATGGTCATCAACCTCAAGTGTGTCTTACCAGGACATGGCACTTTTATTTATTCCATTCATTCATTCTCCCAACCTTCAAGAAAACCATTCAAAACCCTCTCATCTCTGCTCTAACCTTCCACACCTCCCTCCTCATCTTACTCTCAGATGATGGCCATGCTTTCCATCTCATAAGGAAAATGGAAACATTCAGAATAGTACTCTTACAATCTCCCATCAGCACTTATACCCACCTGTTTGCATCCATGCCTTTTTATTTAGCTTTTCTCCTATTAACATGCCTGAATGCCCCACACTCCTAGCGAAGGGCAGTACCTCCATTTGCCCACTAGATCCCATCCCCTCCTCAAGTTCTCAAGGTCATCAATCCAGGAAGTCTTCTTTCTCTTTCATAATATTTTTCTTTTACCAGAATTTTCATACTGGAAGCACATGGTTATTTTTTCATTCCTAACAATAATTCTCTCTATCCAGCCATCACCTCACTTCTATCCTTCCCTTTACAGTAAAATCCTTGAAGAGTTATTAGTTGTTCAGTCTCCCATTCTCTCTTGAACTCACTCCATCAAGTTCTGCCCTCTTTATACCATTAAAACTGCTGCCATCAAGGTCTCAAATGATTTCTACATTTACAAATCTCATCATAAGTTCAATCTAATTCCTTCTTTCACTTGAGCTTTCAGCAGCAGATGATAAACTCCTTTCTTACACGTAATGCTTTTTTCATTTGGCTTTCTGGGGACCATATTTGCCTGGTTTTCTCTTTTATTTTCCACTCTTTATCTTCCCAGTCACTAAAGTTTAGGGTATACAGGAGCTTAGTCCTTGGAACTTATTATACTCTTTCTCTTGGTTATTTCAACCAGAGATATGGATTTAAATACCTTTATCAATGTCTGCCAGATTTATCTTATCAGCCTGGACCTCTCTCCTGAACTACAGATTCTTTTAACCACCCTCCTGATTGATATATCCAATGGGTTGTCTCATAGTTATTTAAAAAAGATATATCCAAAGCTGAGCTACCATTATTTGACACCAAGCTTGCTCATTTGCAATCTTCTTTTTTTTGTGTGTGTGTGGTATGCGGGCCTCCCTCTGTTGTGGCCTCTCCCGTTGCGGAGCACTGGCTCCGGACGCGCAGGCTCAGCGGCCATGGCTCACGGGCCCAGCCGCTCCGCGGCATGTGGGATCTTCCCAGAACTGGGCGCGAACCCGGTTCCCCTGCATCGGCAGGCGGACGCGCAACCACTGCGCCACCAGGGAAGCCCTGCAATCTTCTTTACCTCAGCATATGCTCAGACCCAAACTTTTGGTATTATCATTGACTTCTCTGTTTCTTAAATCATATCTGATAAACAAGAAAACGTTATTACTCTTCCTTCAAGATATGCCCGTAGTTTGACCACCTCTCAGACCCTTCACTGTTACCATAATAATTTAAGCCTCCACCATCTCCTCTCTGGATTATTGAAAATATATCCTAACTAATCTCCCTGCAGCCCTTCAGCACAGTGGCCGCTCTTGCTGAGCTGATTAAATTCCAGGACAGATCATGTTTCTTCCCTGTTCAAGCCCTGAGCTGCTTCCCTCTTTATTCAGAGTGAGATCCAGTGCTCAGAGAGTAACCATGGGGGCCTGGAAAACAGTTCTTCATCACTTCTCTGATTGTGTCTCTTATTACTCTCCAATGTGGTCACTTTGTTCCAGCTACACTGGGATTCTCACTGCCAGGCATCGCTGCCTCAGGACCTCTAGCCCAGATATTTCCTCTCTCTGGGGTTCTCCTTCCAGAGGTATTCATGTCTCATTCACTTTCGTCCTTCATATATTTTCTCAAATAGCCCCTCTCAGCGAAGACTTCTGTACCCAACTTATCCAAAATTGTAACCCTCTCATTCTCAACATTTATTCCCTTTCCTTCTTTCCCTCCTTCCCTCCTTCCCTGTTGCCTCTTTTCTTCTTTCCATCCTCTTCTTATTTTTTTCTCTAGCATTTTTGTCAGGCTCATTATTTGTCCTTTCCATTTGAATTCAGGTTCTATGAGGGTAGGGTTTTGTGGGTGTTTGTTCATTGCTATATTGTTAGCACCTAGGACAGTGCCTAGCACATAGTAGGAGCTCAATAAACATCAGTGGAGCAAATGAATGGTTAAATGAATGCAGGGGATGTTGGGCTTTTACTTCTCATAATATGAACACTATATACCATAAATACAACCTAAGTGTAGATCAGCTTCTCGTTTGTTTAAGCAATCACATCCCACTCTTATACATATCATGCTTATGATTCACTAAAATTCCTAGCTCTTTCTCGTAGGAGCTCCTGCCAACCCAGGAGTTCCTTATTGTGTATTCAAAGAATTATTTTTAAACGTCACACATGGCCCTTTATAAACTTCATCCTGCTATTTTCTACTCAGCAGTCCAAGTCTGCCAAGAGATAATTCTGGATATTGATTTTGATATATCTTACATTAACATTCTCTACTAGCTTTAATAAACTATTAGATTTGACTTCATTTATGTTCATTATAATGTTTAATCAGACAGGACAAATTGAGGAGCTCTGTGGGTTACCTAAAGAGAAGTGACAGGTTGCATTTTCCAGAAACATCTGAACCAATCTGTGTACAAGCTCTTCTTATACTGTGATACTGACACTCCTCCCTTGATCCTGGACAAGTCTTCAACTGCCTCATTCAGTAAAGTAGGGTGGAAATAACTCTATATGACTTCTAAAGCTAAATTAGAGATGATTACGTGGCTACTGCCTGGTTCTTTCTTGCGACATGCACCTTGGGTCCATGAGCTGAGGTGTAAAAAGTTCAGCTACACCAAAGCCACCATTCTGAAGAAACCATGTGGAAAGACCACATGAGATAGAGATTGTAGCCTGAGGAGCCCCAGATATTCAAGTCACCAGTTGTTTAAGTATCTGCAGCCCTGTCACTAGACAGGTGAGTGAAGAAGGCTTAAAGGTGACACTGGTCTCCACCACTACCTGATTGCAGCTTCATGATAGACCCTAAGCCAGAACTGCCCAGCTGAGTCAGCCCCAAATTCCTGACCACAGGAACCATAACAGATAATAAATGATGATTATAGTTTTAGGCCACTTTTAAAAAATATTTATTTATTTATTTATTGGGTTATGTTGGGTCTTAGTTGTGGCACATGGGCTCATTAGTTGCGGCAGGTAGCTCCTTAGTTGTGGCATGTGAACTCTTAGTTGTGGCATGCATGTGGGATCTAGCTCCTGGACCAAGGATCAAAACTGGGCACTCTGCATTGGGAGCACAGAGTCTTAACCACTGCACCACCAGGGAAGTCCCAAGCCACTAACTTATGGAGTGATCTGTTACACAACAGTAAGTGACTAACACCAACTGTTTTGCCGAGGGTACGTGGTTGAATCCAATTGTGGGAGCAGTCTGGTCTTTTGATTCAGGTCTTGGGTATTACACGTGAGGAGCACTCAAGGTAGGGAGAGTTGCTAGCATCCTCTGTGGGAAGACTTAACGGCTTTACTTTAAATTTATGCTGAATAGTAAATCGTCAAAACATAGGATTGTCTGAGATCAATGAGAATGATGATATAAGTGAGTTGAGATAGAGTGAAGATGATTGGAAAGCAAGCTTTGGGAGGTTGGGGCAAGAATAGGGATGGGCTTTGATGCACAATTTTGCTTAGACTGACCTTACTTGTCACTTATTTGAGGGAAATTTGAAGAAACAATTGCTTTGGCACTGTGTTGAAATCTCTGCTGACACAAACTCCATTTTTCCATTCATTCAATCTCTCCATGCCCCACTGCCCCCTACCCCAGGTCTGATTTGCAATAGGAAGATCATATTCTTATAACTTTTGAGCTGTAAAGCAGAATGTTACTTCTCAATACCTTTGCTCCAAATCTACATTCTCACATTAGAATGAGGAACCAAAAAGCTCTTTCATTTACTCCATGAATGTCTGATACCTTGCACCCTTTGGATCACCAACGTTTTGTATAGGATCTCTGTTGATTTCCTCTTGCCTTTTCTTTTGATTGTAGGCAGCCTGAGTTTATTTAAAGGTACAAATTCTATCTCAAGTGTTTCATTTAAGGTGATATTTTCTCCACCTCTGTGCCTTTGCTCATCTTGCTGTCATAACACCAATATTTTAAAGTGATTTTATTCCTATTAATCACTTTCTCAAGCTGAACTACAAATCTAAGTGTGTACTCTCCAAGAATAGACAATTTGTTAATGTCTTCTTTTCCCAACACGTCTCTGTATGATAATTCTCCAAACCAATTTAATCACAATGTCTGAAATGTTGCCTGTTGGACATCTATTTAAGAAGTGGGACACATAGAATAAGGGAAGGTAGCCACAGTTGAGTTTAAATCAATTTAGATTACTTTTAACAAGCTGTGAGGCATTGGCTTTCCCTTATTCCTCCTTTCCTGGTAAGACTTGACCATGCAAAAAATGTACACAAGGATCAGTAGCCAAAAGAGAAGCAAAGAAAAGTGTTGTTAATTTACGGCCCTCAAGTGTTAGACAGCTTAATCCCATATTCAAATTACAGCTGAGCTGGTCTTAGTTCTGGAGCCAACGTGTGTTGTCACCCATGTCCTATTCAGAATCTAAATAATGTTGCTGCAGTGAAGTGATTCTGACAACTCTTTTCCAGTTGGTCACATAGGCAAGAATGGTGCTTTCCTCTGGAAAGCAGGTCTATAGCCTTTCCTTGTGTGCTTAGAACACGTTGACAGTAAGCAGTAAGCTTCCTCATGCAGACCAGTAAGTGAAAGAGAATGTGTGGGGTCCTAGACACTGCCTTTTTTAGACAGAATCCCTATGCCTATGATACCTGAACCAGTAAAATTTTCATACTTTGGTCCATCTGATTATCAACTCCTCCTTCTGTAAGAGGGGTAAATAATTGAGTAGAGAGGCACAAGAAACTCCTTTGCAGGCACTTCCCTGAACGGGGAGGAGGGAGAGGGTCAAAATAAGTACTTGAGGAATGGGGCATGCCATCGGTCCTAGTCAGTTCTGGCTGCCATAATAGAATACCAGAGACTGAGTGGCTTGAAAAACAAACATTCAGTTCTCATATTTCCACAGGCAGAAAGTCTGAGATCAAGGTGCCAGCATGGTTGGGTTCTTGGAGAGGGTCCTCTTCCCAGTTTCTTTCTTTACATGGTAGGAGGTGGGGGGACACTGATGGAGAAAGGAGGGTATGGAGAGAGAGAGAGAGAGAGAGAGAGAGAGAGAGAGAGAGAGAGACTATCTCGTGTCTCTTAAGATATTAACATAAGGGCACAAATCCCATCATGAGGGCTCCACCCTCATAATCTAATTCCCTTCCAGAGGCCCCACTTCCAAATATCATAAAATTGAGTATTTAGACTTCAAATGTGAATTTAGGGAGAAAACAAACATGCAGTCCATAACACCATCCTTCATCTGCCCAAACTTCCCCAGACTTTTATTTCCTGTTATCTAATTGAGTTTAACAACTAGGTCAATAGTTGAGTTTGATTGTGACTGACCCTTCAGGACAAATATAACAAGGCACCCCAAGATTTAGTGCTTTAAAACCATAACCATTCATTGTCTCTTGTGAGTCTGTAGGTCAACTGGGTGGTTCTACTGACCTTGAATGGGCCAGCCCACACATCCACCTGCAGTCAGCTGGGGAGTCAGCTAGAGGCTCGCTGGTCTAGGATGGCCTCATATGGGACAACATGGGTCTTTTCTATATGTCTCTCAAATCTCTCCAGCAGGCTAGTGTGGGCATGTCCTCATGATTATTGCAGAAAAGCAAGGGCAAGGAAGTCTCTGCTTGTGTCACATTTCCTCTTGTTTCATTGGCCAGAGCAAGTCACATAACCAAGTCCAGATTCAGAGTGGGAAGGAAATACACAGTTACAGTACAAGGAAAATTCAGGGATCCTATTGATTGGGGCTATGAATGCAGTCAAGAGAAGCAATGTGTCAGGAGAGTCATGCTATCACCTTCTTGACTCTGGTGTCACCCCCATAGAATTTTCTGTTATAACTGAAATGTTCTGTATCTCTGAGGTCCAATATAGTAGCCACAAGCCATATGTGGCTATTTAGTTTACAATTAACTTAAATGAGATAAAATTAGAAAATGAGTTTGTTAATTATAATAGCCACATTTGTCTCTTCATAGCTAGCAGTATACTAATTACTGTTGCTAATATTTTACCCTAAATCAGTGAGGTGAAAAATTGTGCTATTATACTTAGAAGTTCATATAACAGGTCAAAATAGGCCATTAATTTGGTATATTTAAAGCATTGCTGTGCCCTATTGGGGACTGACTTAAATTGATGAGGTCAAGCTCAGCCAATTTATTCTTTGGGGGGACTTCCAGCAGCAACCATAGTGGAGAACCTGCTAAAACCTGCAGTGAAGCCAAGTCTCAGATCTAGTTAGCTCTGCTTCACCTACAGACATTTATTAGCAAGCAGAATTAAGAGTCCACACAATCTGCTCTGCAGGCCCAGTAAAAGCTCTGTCTCTACTTTCTGGTGACTTAATAGTAGTTTCCATAAAACATCCACCCAAGACAATGGCAGCAAGTTGCAGCTAGGCCTACAATGGACTCAGACAACTAAGAATCCTGTTCATTATCTGCTGAATGCTGAATCATTTTTACAAATCAAGTTTAGGGTACCATTCCTGATTGAGAAGACTCCAGAAGACCCTGAATTCTATGCTCTCTGCATGTACAGGTCTGAATGGCTCTCACTTATTTCTAACCAACCCAAATATCCTGAGCAAAATTAACAGCACCAAGATACACTCATTTCTAAAATCCATTGTGACCATTAGGGAGATTACTAGGCTTACTAAAGAAAATTCATTTCTGATATCAATTATGCTAATTAACAAAAACTTAGGTGTTGTTCTGAGGTCAACATTTCTGTAGAACTTGTAGTAATCAACCTTAGAGTGTGGGCTTTAATGGAATGCTAACAAACTCCCCTAGAGGGTGGATCGTTACCCAAGGCAACTGAATGTCCACCAGTGGTCTAGATCAAGATGAACATACATGTGTCTATTCTCTACTTGTACTGAAGTATCTTAAACTTCAGGTAACATAATTTAAGGTGAAAACTCACACTCATATCTAGGGATCCACTAAAATTAGGACAAAATCCATCTTTTCCAAAAGGCTGATTTATTTTTACCTTGTTTAAAATTTTACTGGCAATTTCTAGCTGTAAAACATCTGTGCTAGAAAATGTGACAAATGTAATTTTTGTTAATTACAAATTGCAAAGTTTTGTTGATGTTGTTTAATACATGATAAATTTTTGTAATGGTTTCAAGGCAAGATGGAAAAGAGGTGCATTTCTTTTGTTTACAAATTATATCTTTCAGTCCTTCCCTACACATTTTATTTTATATTATTTAAATTCTTTATGCACTTGTTTACCTGTTCATCTACCTCTGTGTTCTTTATCTATCAAAACCTGAAACGCTTTGTATAAAGTCTTCTCCATTAGTTGTAATTCTGTCCATTTCATCTTAAAGTTTTTAATTTATACATTGGTGAGCTGTTATTTTATGCATACCATTTTATGACTGCTAAATTTACATAGCAAGTGTATATATGAACAATAAAACATGACACTAATTTGAATCATCTTTCATTGAGCAGGAATGTAAACTTTTGGTAATTTATTATTAATATTATTCAGAAAGGGTATAGTATTGATATAATCTCTGAAGTCTTGCATGCTTACTATCTTATTTTTCTTCCTTCCCACAAATAGTGATTTGCCTGTGTGTAAAATTACTAGTTTACCATCCTTGTCGTTTCTAGACTCTGCACCATTATCTACTGGCGCTATTTTTCTTTCTTTTGAGGTTATTTGTCTTCCTCACTTTGTTTTGTTGGATTGTTTGTTTTTATTTATTTATTTTGTATTCTATGCATTCAAAAATGCATCTAGCAGGTGTCTAGTTGTGGATTTTTTCCTTACTCTTTTTGCTGGAATGTGTGAACTTTTTTTAACCATCATACTTGGGTAGTTTATTGACCTCTTCTCATTTAAACGTAGTCTTTATTGTATTTGTTTCTGATTTTCTTTTGTTTTGTCTCACCAGGTATGTTTATAACTCTGAAGCTATATTTTTATTCTTTAGCTCCTTATATATGTTATTCTACCACATTGTTTTCATCTCTTTATCTTTTTTCTTTAAATTCTGAGAAAAAAAAAAAAACCCTCTCAATTCTATCCTTTGCAGTCTCTGCCTCATGGATTAAATTCTCAATGATGTTGGATCTGCTCTCTTCCCTCTAGTGAGGATTTTTATTGGATTTTCTAACATCAGTGTCCTTAAAAGCCTTTCCTATCTCCTCACTCACCTTTTGTACCTTAATCTGAGGTTTTATATTTCATCTTTTTTGTTGTTGTTGTTTTGATTTTCTGTTTCTATTTTATATTGATTAAGACATAACTTTTGTGTCAATGGGGATTGAGTCATTCATTCAACAATTATTTGCTGAACACCTATTTCATGCTCAGTAACATCTTTATCAGTCATAGACATTAAACAAAATAATCACACAAATAATTATATCCTGACAAAATCACAGGGTACCCTGAAAGATTGTGATCTGGGGGTAACGAATGGACTCCTTGAGAATGTTACATTGAAACTAAAACCTGAATGAAGAGCAGGAGTGAGCTAGTGATGGAGGAGGTGTCTGAGAGCCTTGTAGGCAAAGTGGGCACAGGAGGTAAAAAATTCTGCTCCTTCCATTGTGCTCATCCTCTGACTTTTTAGCATAAAATCCTCTTTCCCTTGATCTGCAGAATTTTTAAGGAGATCATATCTGAGCATTTTGTGTTTATCCTTGAGGGGAGTTTTTCTCTGGACCTGGGGCAGGGCACAGAGCCAGCGGATTGGCCTAAGCTCAGCATTCTGTCCACATGGGTGATGGGGAAGCTCTTTCTCAGGTCAAGGCTAGACCCTGAGCTAATGCTGTGTGTACAGCTCCCAGTCCAGAAGTGTGGATTTCATCCAGTGTGACGTTGCTGGGCTGGGTGTGTCTCCTCCCCACGTGGTTCTCTCACTAGAATGGGCTGCGGCTTTGCTGAGTGGTTAGATGCCAAGGCTCTGGGACTCAGGCTCAGACTCATGAGAAGCATTTTTCTCTTCTTTTCTCCCAGTAAGTAGAGTTGCTCTGTGTCACGAAGCAAAACATGAACAACCCCCTCTCAATGACTTTACAGAGAAAGGACGTTCCTTCCAAATTCTGGAACTAAGCCACTTGGCACCCTTCGTTTGGGGGTCATGTGATCATTTGTTTTGCTTGTTTTATCTTCTGTGGATTTGTATGTGTTTTAGTGGCACGTATGGTGTTGTAACAGATGCTATTTTAAACTGGACATCTTTGCAAGCATTTTTATTCTGCAAAACTTCTTGGAACTAGCTGATTTTAGAACCAGGGATTCTTTTTGTGAGTTAAAACATCTTAGCAGGAAGAAAAAGCATACATGAAGCTTAGATCAACATGTTTATTAATTAGTACTTTTATTGTCAGATATGAACCTGTGAGGATTTAGGTCAGAGACAGAGATGAGAAGAGAGAACACTCATATGTGTGTGGGGAGTCCCAGCCTGACCTTAAATGTCACCTTCCTGGAGTCACACCCCCTCTTTGCAAAAGGAGGGACTGGGAAAAGTCAGTGTTTTTTGAGTTGCTATGATGAAATGTTCTAGGGCCTTCCCACACAAAATGTGCTCCTGCACCAGCTGTGTTATATCACCTGAGAGCTTGTGAGAAATGCAGACTCTCAGGCCCCCATCCAGAGATACTGAATCTGAATTTTAACAAGATTCCAGGTGATTCCTACACTTGGTAAAATTTGAGCAACACCGATCCTGGGTGCCTGGGGCTCCTCTGGGGGCTGTGGGAGAGGGAAAGAGAAGGTCCAGAGAAGAGGGGTTCTCTTCACTGCACTCCCCTTGACCTGCCTCACACAGGAAGTGCTGTTTTTTGCCTTAAAAAAAATTAATTAGCAGTGCCCAGATATTTCCTTTTGAGAAAGACAGGGCCTTATGCAAATAAGAAAATTGATGATCATCAACATTCGTTCCGCTTAAAAGTTTTGCAAATACACTTTCTCTTCAAGACAAGAGACAGGCAAATTTATGATAGGTATAAAGGAAAACAATTAATATCATATCAAGCATGCAAACTTGATTTTTTGGGAGCCCATGTAGGATTAGCTTGAGATAGGACTGACAGAAATCCAGGAGAGGACACACTACTTTCTGCAGAAGGGAAGAAATTGATGCTGTCCCAGCCCAAGGCCCAGGAGACAGGCTCACGCTGAATGCCCCCAGAACTCAGGGGAAGAGCAGGGCAGCTCCCCCAATATTTCCAGTCTCTGAGCCAAGTTTTAGGGAATGTCAAATTTTGGCATAAGACATAAGATGGTCAAATAGAAAATTATGTCATCCATGGTAAGGTGTATTTACACTCATTTGGCAAAAGATGTATTAATAGTTTTATTCAACAACAAAAACAAATTCAAATATTCAATTATCACCCTCCCTTCTTCTCAGCTATCCCCATAATACAGCTGTATAACAATCACTCCAAACTTCAGTGCCTTAAAGCATTATTATTATTTTAAAAAATTTCTCACTAATCTGTGGGTTGACTGGGAGACTTGCTGGTCTGGGCCGGGACAGCTCATTTTCTGAGGTGTGCTGGCACATTGCTTGGGGCTGGCTGGTCTGAAGCGGCCTGTGCTGAGGAGTCTCTCCCATCTCTCCACTAAGCCAGCTCATGTGTGCCTGTGAGTCCAGGGAATCCCAGAGAAGCGACAGAGGAAGCAGACATGTGCAAGCGTTTCCCATGCCTTTGCTCTCCCCACTTTGCTAACTTCCTGTTGGCCTAAACAAGTCACACGGCCAAATCCAGAGCCAGAGTGGGAGGGGCTCGAAAGTTACAGGACAGAGTATGGATGCAAGGAGGGCATTAATTAATTAAATTGCATTTAAATTAATTAAATTAAACATCAAGCTACTACACCTGGTCTTAAATAGGAATTGGCAGGAATTCAGCCTTAGAAATACAGTTCTCACTGAAAAAGGGAGTCTTGGAACAGGGATACCTCAGACAGCTGGATCTCAATGAACTGCAGCCAGAAATGATAAGCACTGGTACAACGTGGATAGATTGATGGCTTTATAATATGCTGGTTAGATTATGATAACATAGGGAAAAGCATATGGAACACATTCTATTTTCTCATTTCTGGTTTGGGAGATACCATGTCCTTTCTGTCCTATTAATGCACTCAACAAAAGCTAAGTTTATGATTGCTCAGCTAATTTATGGCCAGTTCAACTTTACTGGGTACCAGTGTGGCACTTGTGTGTGACCAGTTATCTCTGCCAAGTCCTTTGTCCATGGTTTACTTTGGACCTCCCGTCGTGGTCTGCCTTTAAAGTGTTTTTTTTTGTGTCAGCATTTGAGAAAGCTGTTGGCTGGCAGGTACCACAAGATGGATTTGTCTCTTGAATCTTATATAGTCAGAAATAAGCAGCATCACCCACCTGCCCCTTTATCCCAGAGAAAGCATTGCTGGAGATGTCCAGACCTGGGAGGGAGAGTCAGACTAAAATCTGTGACCTGCCCTAAGTACGTCAGTAATAACCCCAATTAATTTGAGTCTGGTTTTCCCTCCTTTTGGAACCAGGAGTATGTTGGGTGGGAAGGTTAATGCAGTGCCATCTAATCTCCTCCAGGCCATTCTGCCAACTTGGAATAGTTTTGTGTCTCCTCCCTGGGAAGGAAATGTGCTTTGCTGTAGTGATAAGGAGGATGGTAAAGAGGTCAATCCAGGGAGATTAGGATGCCTACCAACATCTTCCCGTACTGTGCAGGGTTATTATGAATCTGGGAAGGGAGAGGCTGGAGTTAATTTTAGTTCTGAGTAACTCAGTCTCTAAGGCATTCATCTGAGAGATGCAAACAACTCTAAAGAACCTTGTTAAAAAGACTTCATCCTGTGCATCCAGGGAGAGGACCTGCATGTGATTTTTACACAGGAGACAACTCAGTCCCAATTTGGTCCAAAAGAAATTCAGATTTCTGTACTTTTCAAGAATCTATTGTCGGGAAAGAAAACATTTTCTTCTACTCTCTTAAGGTCTCTGGCTGGGTCTGAAAATTAAACTGACAAGAACAGATGAACAGGAGTAAAGCATACGAGCTCATTTAATGTCAGTTTTATGTGATGTGGGAGGCTTCGTAAGGAAATGAAGACCTAGAGAAACAGTTGAACTTGCATATTTTTATGCTGTTTGATGAATAGTGGACAGTCAGGAGAAATATGATAGGTCAAGGAGTGTGACGGAAGCGGAGTAAACTGGGGGAGACTTGGCAAGGCCTGTTTTTTCAGTGTCTTCTCTGTGTCCCTTTGTCTTCAGAGATAAAGATGCTCCTTGCCTCTAGGTATACGGAGGGCACCGCTTACAGGAAGGTTGTGAGAGATAGAAGCGGGCAGGCAAGGAGGCTCTGCCCCAAGGTTTAAGTGGGCTACAATTTTATAATCAAAGGAAAGTGGGGGAGGGGAAAAGACCGCCTTCTTCGAGTAGATGTCAGGCTTACATCACTAGCTCTTCCTTCGTATTGGGCAGGAGAGTCTCTGACCCTATGAGGTCAAACTAGGACTGTCATAGCGCTTATTCAAATCAGCAGAAGGTTGGTAACATTTTTCTTTCAACTAATGACCTGGGGCATATCTTGTGCTTTTATTTACAGCTTTATAGTTAAGCAAGCCTGCTTCATTACACAATGTTCTGATAGCTTTCTTGAGTGATCATTAACTTACAGTGGTCTCCCAAAGTTTCCTAGGTTTCCCTCTCTATCTATAATCCCCTACTGGGACCTCTACAACTACCTGTATAACGAACTATCCTATTCTATCCCTATCAATGTCATTCAATAGGCTGGTGAATTTTCAGATTATTGGAATCCCAGGAAAGCTCATAACTCCCTTCCCTCCACCATCTTCCTGTGCACCGTCCCCCGCCTACACCAGACTATGGGAGAGAAGTAATTCTACAGCAGTGTGATCCAAAAGAAGAATAATGTGAGCTACATATTCGATTTTACATTTTCTAGTGGCCACTTTTAAACAAAGGAAAACTTAACAGTGTGTTATTTGTTGAATTGTGTCCACTCCGAAAAAAGTATGTTGGAGTCTCAATCCCCAGTACCTCAGAATGTGACATTATTTGGAGATAGGGCATTTACTGAAGTTATCAAGTTAAAATGAGGTCATTAACATGAGCCCTAATGCAGTATTACTGTTGGCCTTATAATGAAGAAATCTGGACACAGACAGACGTGCATAGACGGAAGAGGATGCGAAGAAACTCAGGGAAAAGATGGCCGTCTGCAAGCCAAGGAGAGAGGGCTGGACAGACCTTTCCCTCCTAGCCTCTGCTGAAACCTTGATCTTGGACTTCTAGCAAGAAGAACTAGAGGCAATCCACCTCTGCTGTTAAAGCTACTCAGTTTGTGGTCCTTTGTGAACAGCAGCCCTAGCAAACACACATGCAGTGAAAAGATTTTCTTAATAACACATTTTAGTCAACACTGTATATCAAAAATATTATCATTTCACGTGTAATCAACATAAAAACATCTTTACGTTCTTCCAAATCCAATGCATACCTGACAAAACACATCTCAATTTGGATTCACCCATTTCAAGTGTCCAGGAACCACGTGTGGCTCGTGGGTCCCACAGTGTGCAGTACGGTGAGCTGAGCCTGGTCCTGATGGCAGGCCCTGTGCCCCATCCCCCCAAGGTGAGTAGGAGGTGGGAGCAGACCCATCACTCCAGGGTGTTGTCCTTGGGAGGCAAGTAGGATTGGGGGATTTTAACTTCATGTCTGAGGATGTTACCAAACTCAAGTTCACCTGCTCGCCACTCGAAAGCCAATACTCAAGAGATGGGTGCTGGTAGGCACAGAGAGTTTGCTTTATTCAGGAGTCTGGCAACCTGGGGAGAAGGCGGACTCGTGTCCAAAAACCAACTTCAAAGATTACTCTCGGGCATGAAAGCTTTTAAAGGGAGAATTGTTTCGGGAGGGAGTCAGAGTCTTTGTTATCTTCCACTGTGTACAGACTTTCTTCTAGTTGGCTCAGTGGTGTTCCAGGAATCTTGGACCTTAGTTCCTGCAGAACTCAGAGGTATTTTGTTATGTGTATGCCTTGAGGAGGAACCAGGACCTTGCCCCATGGCTGCACTATCATCTCTTGACTGCTCGTCCTTTGTTTCTGCATTCCCTCCCTTCCCTGATAAGCAAATGTTTGAATTTGCCCTTTGGAACTCAGGGAAGGTCAAGGAGGCTGAATGAAGCCTATTTCCTACAAACAAGAAATGAAGGATTTGTACCTGGGAGGGCCCCACAGGGTTCTGCTTCGTTTCAAGGATGGTAAACTAAAAAATATATACATATATTCCATTTTTTTTCCCATTAGCATGGTTCTACTTATTAAGGGTACATGTATTTTAAAATTGGGCAGTGGGGTACATTTCCTACGTGGGCAAATTGGTCAATTCAGTGTCAATACTTTAATCATACAAATGCAGACCGTACAAGCAATTTACCATAGAAACAGAGAAAAAGCCCACCTCCCTCCAACTAAAAATATAACAGTCTCTATATAAATATGCAAACAAATGGTTTCTGGGGGACAGAGCTACATTTTCTCCTCTCTAAAAATGTCAGTACGATAGGTCTAGAGCACTACTGGGAAGTGTGGCTTCCTCTTTTGTGTGCCCGGCTCAGGCCTGCTGATCAGTGTCTTATCCTTGGGTCAATCCATCATCTCTCATCCATCTGTCTATTTGTTGAATGATGCTGGTGGAAAGGAGCAAAGGGAGAAGACATTCCTAATATTTGTCACTTGCTTCTTGCTATATGTTAAAAACAAACACTGACAAATTAATATTGATTTTGTTGATTTTGTCAAACACACTCTCCAAGAAGGATAAGCATTAGATGGGATGTGATATTGTGATTTGTAATAAGGAATATATATTTGGTTTTTGTCCTGCTTCTGTCACAGAGCTCTTAAAACCCTTAGAATTTCCTAAGTGATGAGTGTTAAGATGTCTTTTGTTATGTTAATGAGGGTGACTTTTGGACTAAACTTAAGAATAGGGACTGGTTGCCAGTGGAGCCCACCAGTTTCTAGGGATGGTTTCATCCCTAGACCTCCAGAGAAGGCAGAGGGGCTGGAAGTTGAATCAATCACCAATGGCCAATTAAGTTAATCAATCATGCCTTTGTAATGAAGCCTCCATTAATAACCCAAAAAAGGGGGGTTTGGAGAGCTTTCAAGTTGGGGGCCAGAACAGTTCCAAGTGATGGGTCCCAAACTCCAGGAGATCAGAAGCTCCTTTGTTTGGAACCTCACTTTGTGTATCTCTTCATCTGGCTGTTGACCACATCCTTTAATAACTTTTGTTATAAACCAGTCATCTAGTGAGCAAACAGGTTTCCTGAGTTCTGTGAGCCACTCTGGCAAATTAATTGAATTTAAGGAGGGGGTCGTGGGACCCTCTGATTTATAGTCAGTTGGTCCAAAGCACAGGTAACAACCTGGACTTGTGATTGGCATCTGAAGTGAGGGGCAGTGTTGGACTGAGCCCTTCGCCTGTGGAATCTGATGCTGTCTCTGGGTAGATGCATCAGAATTGAGTTGAATGATAGGACACCCAGCTGGTTTGAGAATTTCTCGGTGGTGTAGAACCACCCCCTGGACCCCCCTAACACACACACAGGCACACTGGAGTCTTTGTTATCTTCCACTGTGTTTGGTATCAAACTCCTTATGGGACAACTGGCAAAAACTACTAATAAATAGCAGTATTCTCCAGGTTGTAGTCTAGCAGGGGAGAGAAAGATGAGTCATAAATAGCCCCGTCCTGGGCTTCCCTGGTGGCACAGTGGTTAAGAATCTGCCTGCCAATGCAGGGGACACAGCTTTGAGCCCTGGTCCGGAAGATCCCACATGCCATGGAACAACTTACCCCGTGCGCCACAACTACTGAGCCTGTGCTCTAGAGCCCGTGAGCCACAACTACTGAGCCTGTGCACCACAGCTACTGAGCCCGTGTGCCACAACTACAGAAGCCCGCGCACCTAGAGCCCATGCTCTGCAACAAGAGAAGCCACTGCAATGAGAAGTCTGCGCACCGCAATGAAGAGTAGCCCCCACTTGCCGCAACTAGAGAAAGGCCACTCACAGCAATGAACACCCAATGTAGCCAAAAATAAATAAATAAATAAATAAATAAATAGGTAAGTAAATAAATTAGTTAATTTTAAAAAAATTTGCCCTGACCCAACACAGCCAAAAATAAATAAGTAAATAAATAAATTAATTAATTAAAAAACATTTGCCCTGTCCTCTTTCTTATGCCCCACCCTCAGTCAGTTACAGAGTCCTGTGCATGCTGTTGCTGAAAGACCACCTGAATCTCTGCTTCTCCTCAGGCACCAGCACACAACCCCCGCCCACCTCAGCCCGGGCCCCACCATTCTCACCTGGAATCGCACAGCAGCTTCCTCCAGACCTCCTGTCCCTGGTTTGTACCCCTTCTAATTTGTTCTCCAAACTTCAGACAGAGGGATTTCCAAGACAGGCAGATGTGGTTAAGTGCCTCCCTGGCTCCATCCTTCAATAGTGCCTGAGATAAAAGTGTAGACTCTATGGTCCCTCAAGCCTGGCCTCTGCCTAATTCTCTGGCAGCCCTCACACTTGCCTCTCCCTGTCTTAGTCTATGTGAGTGGTTCTTAAGGCAGGCACTGGGTGAGCAGGATTCAGCATTACCTAGAAACTTATTAGTAATGCAAATTCCAGGGCCTACCATGCACCTACTGAATCAGAAACTCTGGCCCAGAATCCTGTGTTTTAACATGGCTTTCAGGGGATTCTGACGAAGCTCAAGTTTAAGAACTACTCTCAGGGAATTATAGTCAACATCTTGTACTAACCTATAATGGAAAAAAATATGAAAAAGAATATATGTGTGTGTATATATATATATATATATATATATATATATATATATATATATGAGTTGCTT
>NC_041227.1:36813910-36815893 GCF_002837175.3 Physeter macrocephalus
AAAGAATATATGTGTGTGTGTATATATATATATATATATATATATATATATATATATATATGAGTTGCTTTGCTGTATACCAGAAACTAACACATTATGAATCAACTACACTTAAAAAAAAAAAGTACTACTCTCAGTTTTATGAACGGCTAGTACACATGTGTGGTCATGTCAAATAAAAAACAAATCAGGACTTACTTAGTAACGGGAGACTTTCTTCTAAAGATTATTACTATGGGGAGAAGGACCTTTGTAATAGGGAGAGCACTCTGTCCATAGATCTTCAAGCAGCCCAAGGGTTAAGCCAAAGGTCTTTTCTTTTACAGGCACACTTAATTTTATTGCACTTCGCTTTATTGGGCTTCGCAGATAGTACGTTTTTTTGCAAATTGAAAGTTTGTGGCAACCCTGCATTGAGCAGCAAGTCTATCGGTGTCATTTTTCCAACAACATTGCTTTTTCATTAAGGTCCGTACATTGTTTTTTGAGACATAATGCTATCGCCACTAATTAGACTACAGTGTAGTGTGAACACAACTTTTATATGCACTGGGAAACCAGTGCATATAAAGCATGTGACCTTATTTATTGCGGTATTAGCTGTATTCAGATGGCCTAGAACCGAACCCGCAGTATCTCCAAGGTCTGCCTGTATAGAGAAGAGTCACAACTGGACAGAACCTGGAGTGGGGGGTGGGATGAAGGGGGGCTGGCATGACAAGACAGTCAATCAGAGAACGTTCTTTTCTTAGGAGGGGCTGTAAGGAGGGGCTATCTGCTGATTCAGGTTGAAGGGGGATCAAAGTTCAGGGCTCTAGGGGAAGGAGAGAATCTTAAATGAAGTTTGGTTTCCAAGCATTTTGTTCCATTTGATCAGTGGGGACGAGAGGTTTAGCTAATCGTTTATGGAGCAAAGAATGGGAATTTGGAGGGTCTGTGTCTGGCGTTGTCTAAGTGAACAAGGAGGTCATGGTGAGTTTCATCTAAGTCCGAAGTGGAAGGGTGGTTCATTTCAGTAGGCCATTCTGGAAGACAAGAGAATTGGGGTTGCTTCTCTGTTTTCCAAGAGCACGGGGCTCAGGTTAATCCTGCGGGGTCCACTCTGAACTCTGGCTCTTCACGCTGGCTCTTCCAGTTACCAGGAACATTCCTGCCAGTTCTCTGCACCTGCCCTCTCCTCCCACTCACACGCCTTCATCTGGGCCTGGGGTCACCTTGCTGGATCTTCTTTCCCAGGCCAGACTCTACAGGATGTCTCTCCACTCTGTACCTCCAGCCTGACATGGTGGAGTCTATGCATACTCAACAAATGAAGGCAAGTAGAAACGCTTCTTGGAAGGTATGTCCGTTTAAGAAACTCTCTTAGTATGTCAATAATAACCCCTCCAGAACTTTTTTCTTCTCTGTCTGCAGTTAGAAGGCAGTCAGAAGTTTCACATTCCCCCTGAGATCTCTGCACACCCTTCCTAAAAACACCTCCACTTTACTGACCCCACCAGAGCTCTCTTTTTCCAAGCTCAGCTGCTTGGTGGATTTTTTTTTTAAACATTTTCTCTTGTGTTTTTCAGGGCAGGAGAGAGGTGTTACAGCTTTCTAATGTGCTACCAGGCTGCAGATAAAGAATTTAACAGCCGGTGGGAGAGCCAATTAGAGTCAATTATAATGTAATTGAGCTGCCTTGTATTCCTTTTCTGTATAGAACTTCTTTCTGGAAGGAAGATTGTGCTTCTCGTCACACCCTAATTGGGGCAGATCACACCTGCAGGGATTCACAGGAGAGGCTGTGACTCTACATCCTGGGGTAGAGTTTCACGGAGGCTCCAGTATCTTGGGAGATCAGGGCCAGAGGAGCTCAGCTCAGCTCTGTTATATTGAAAAGGCTGGGAAAGTGCTGACTTTCCTATTCCTGTCTTTCTTTTTTTCTTTTATTTATTTTTTTTTTGCGGTACGCGGGCCTCTCACTGTTGTGGCATCTCCCGTTGC
>NC_041227.1:36815928-36823065 GCF_002837175.3 Physeter macrocephalus
CATCTCCCGTTGCGGAGCACAGGCTCCGGACGCGCAGGCTCAGCGGCCATGGCTCACGGGCCCAGCCGCTCCGCGGCATGTGGGATCTTCCAGGACCAGGGCACGAACCCGCGTCCCCTGCATCGGCAGGCGGACTCTCAACCACTGCGCCACCAGGGAAGCCCTCTTTCTTTCTTAAGGTAAGAGAGATACTAAATTTTTACAGAGAATTAGGATATATATGAAATACCTCACAGTCAGTCTCTGGGAAATTAGGACACCCAACCTCTTGAAAAAGGCAGGAAGGAGAGACAGTGAAGGCCACACGTTCTTCTGTAGATATTCATTAGGGGTTGGAGGCTGATCAACTATGGGAGGATTGATTCTGTTCTTTTCCACCAACCATCCCCTGGAAATTTGTCTCCGGATCATTGGTGATGGGAGCCAGTGGTTACATCGTTTCTCCTCTCTCACTACACCCAGCTGCCATCAGTCTTGGGATGTAGCTTGCTTGTATGGATCAGCAAAGGCTTAGTGGTCCATGACTGAGTAACCACTTTCCCTTGTGGCAGCCACCTGCATAATGCAGCCTCCTCCTATTGGTTCTCCCTGCTTCCCTTCCAGACTCTTGCTGTTTCTTATTCCTCTTCCCTGGCATTACATACCCTAATAAAATAATATAACATAAGCCCTCAACCTCACATTCAGCTGTCTGATGAACTCAGGGTAAGATCAGTTATGTTTGTGAAAATGGTAAAAGAGAGCAGGTTTTGATTGATTTGTGTATTTCCCCATTTTCTAGGAAATAGTTTTGTGGCCTGAGAATCCATCCATGGCAGAGGGCTTTCAGAGTGATACAGGTAAGCTACCTGATGGCTCCAAATGTTATGTTGTTTGACTACCCACCAGTCCCTTTGGCCAGTGACTTATCTTCTCTGTGGCCTTCTTAGCATCACTTGGTTTTCCACTCTATGCCCTGGCACAGTCTCCTCCAGCACCAACCTTACTCTATCCAGAGGCTGTTTTGATTTGGCCTCCTCTAGAAGCAGATCCTGAGACCAGATTATAAGAGTAAGTAGTTTATTTGGCCGTTGATGCCAGGAAACACTGGTAGAGGATTAGGAAAGCAGAGAATTAAGGATATGAAACAAATGAGTTACCGTTATGGGGAACTGGAGCTCAGTCCTGCTACGGGGACTCTCAAGACAGTGTAGAACACATCTTAGAATTATCCCCTGGAGGGGTGAGACAGGCAGGGAGTTTATACACCAATTCCTATCAGTTTCTTTGGCTGAGGGCTGCTCCTGAGGAATATATGGGGGTTACTTCTCTGACACTTACAGTCTTCCCTGTGCAGTATGGAAGGATAGTGGGGTCAGAGAAAGCCTAGGGCTTAGAAATCAGGCCATTATGCTTTATGATCCTAAGGCCGAGGGTATATGGGTGGGATGCAAAGATGTACAAGGATGTTATGGAGTCCATTTACAAGACAGGAAAACGGAACTTATTCTTCTCACAATGTCCCTGGGTTCCATGTCTGGTCTTCTCTGGGAGTTCCAGGCTTCAGTAATCATCAACTCTGGTTTCATAAGAAAATCACCTAGGAAGTTGTTTTAAAAATACTATTGCCCAGACATCTCACCAAAGAAGATACACAGATGGCAAATAAGCCTATGAAAAGATGCTCTGCATCACATGTCATCAGAGTTGCAAATTAAGACAATAATGAGAAACCACTACACACCTCTTAGAATGGCTAAAATCCAAAGCACTGACAATACCAAGGGCTAGGGTGGTACAGTCACTTTGCAAGACAGTTTGTCAGTTTCTTACATGGCTGAACATAATCTTACCACATAATCCAGCAATCAGGCTCCTTATATTTACCCAAATGAGTTGCAAACTTATGTCCACACATATGTTTATAGCAGCTTTATTGGTAATTGTCAAAACTTGGAGGCAATTGTATCCAATAGGTGAATGAATGAACAAACATACATCCAGACAATGGAATATTGTTCAGTGTTGAAAAGAAATGAACTATGACACCACAGAAAAACATGGCAGAAACTTAAATGCATACTACTAAGTGAAAGAATCCAGCCTGAAAAATCTACATACTGTATGATTCCAATTATATGACATTCTGGAAAAGGCAAAGCTTTAGGCAACACAAAGATCAGGAATTGCCAGGGATTTCGGGGATAGAGGGGAGAGATGACTAGGTGGAGAACAGGAGATTTTTAGGGCAGTGAAATTATTCTGTATGATAATATAATGGTGGATACTTGCTATTATACAGTTGGTGAAACCTGTAGAACTCTACAGCACTAGAGAGTGAATCCTAATGTAAACTCTGCACTTTAGCTAATAAAGTATTAATAATGGTTCATTAATTGTAACACATGTGTCCCACCATGCAAGATGTTAGTAATAGAGAAAACTGTGAGGGAGGCAAGAGAGGGTACATGGGAACTCCTGCAGTTTCTGTTCAATTTTTCTATAAACCTAAAACTGCTCTAAGAAATAAATTCTAATAATTAAATAATGATATATTATACATTATGCATATTATGTGTAATGATATGTAACAATTATATTTATCAATTATTCTACTATTGTATGCATGTGTATATATTAATATGTGTGTATGTGTATTGTATGTATGTGTGTGTGTGTGTGTGTGTGTGTGTGTGTGTGTATGTATATATATATATATATATATATATGTCATTGCCCATCCAAGCCCCTCCTCAGGGTCAGTAAAGTAGAATTTCCAAGGGTGAGGACCAAGCACTGGTATCCTGGTAACCCCCAGGAGACTCTAACATGCAGGGAACATGAGATAAATATACAAACCTTTCCTAGTGGTTTTTGTGCAAAGGTCTTTCTCTCTGGAGGCCGTTGGTCTCTGTGTGATGCTGCTTAGGGAACAAGACAAATTAAAAAGTAGTGTAGAATCTGGAATTATTAATTGTAAGTACTCCATAAGCATTAAACACAGGTCACATATGGTTATGGATCATTAAATATTTAGCCAATAGCCACTTATTAAGATTTGTGCTTGCAATTTCATTAAGGTAAAAATCTAGCCCTTGTCTCTTCAAAGAATGTTCCCCCATTAGTAGTGTCAACAGTTCCTGGGAGTGTGTTAGAAATGCACGTCCTTGGGCTCTACTCTAAGTCTGCTGAATCAGAAACCCCAGGGGCTGGGGCCAGGGGAAACTGGGTGTTATCGGTCTCTCCAGGTGATGCTTTGGTGCTAAGGTGTGAGAACGCATTCTTCCTGAACCAAAGGAGAGAGTGTGAGGCAGTGGTTCTAAAACGCCTGCACATTACAATTCCCTGGGGAGTTTTAAAAAGTGGTGATCGTTAAAAAATACTGATACCTGGGTCTCAGTCCCCCAAACTGTGATTTAATTGATCTGGGGTGTGGCCCTGGTCACTGGGATTTTTAAAACTCCCCTGGTGAGTCTACTGTGCAGGCAAATTTGAGAAATGCTGGTGCAAAGGTAGTAACTAGCAAGTTCCAGATCTGGCCTCACCAGCAGGTTGATCCCCAAAACTCACCTCTGCGAAGCCCTCTCAGCAGCTTCTCCTGAGCTGAACTGGGTTCGCCCTTCTCTGCTGCCATGTCCTCTGACACATTACCACTAAACACTACATGTTTGCCTCTGGTTCCTTTTTTTTCTTTCATGATCTTAAGAGATACAAAGGGCATCATCAGGAAAGTGTCAAGAACCCCCATTTATTTTGTAATTCTGCCCCCAAAAGACTTTATTGTAGCCTGGTTATACAATGTATATTACAGTAACTCTCTTTAAAATGGTGAGTTACTATTAATAAAAAACAAACAAGCAACACTGAAATGGTGTTAGAATCTCCTTTCTCCTCTCTCATTCCAGCAAAGGGAGGCCAACACTGAATCTTCTAAAAGCCAGAGCTGTCCTTATAACAATTTGTCTCTCTTTTTCCCTCCTCCCCAAACCGGTAAGTGTAGAGCTTTGGAGTTTCAGGCCCAGGGAGAAGATTTTACCTGGGGATTCCAAAGAGGAAGACGTAGGGGGTAATAATTCAGATGTAGAAGCTTGCAGGAGGCTGACTTGAAAAAAAGAGATGATTTCGGAGAGGTGATAAGGTGAGGGTACATCTCTGGGTCTAAGGTAAAGAATGGAGTCTTCAGGGTTTTCTGTGACTGGCAGAGACCTAGGCTGGCTTTACTCCGTTCCCTAGACAGAGGAATTGCCACTATGGATGCTAAAGATGGCTGAAAATAGGCACCATGGCCTTGAGAGCATTGGAGGGGAATTCTGTGAGCATGTCTGCCGTCAGGAAAGTACGTGCTGTGTGGCGTACCCTTGAGTGTATTAGTTATCTATTTCTGTGTAACAGATTGCCACAAGCTTAGCGACTTATAGCAGCATACACCTACGATCTCACAGTTCCTGTGGGGTAGGATTCCAGTCACAGCTTAGCTGGACCTTCTGCTTGGGGTCTCACAAGTCTATAATCAAGGTGTTGCCTGGGCTTGTTCCTTTTTGGAGCTTGGGGTCTTCTTCCAAGCACACATGGCTGTTGGCAGAATTCTGTTTCTTGCAGTTGTAGGACTGAGGTTTTCTTGCTGGCTCACTTGGGTCCACTCTCATCCCAGGTGTCACCTGCAGCTCTTTGCCACATGGCTCTCTAAACTCGGCAGCTAACTTTTTCAAGGCCAGCAGGATAATCTCGTGGCTCAGGGATGGCTCAGTCTCCCTTTTAAGGGCTTTGCTTAATCCAAACCTACCTGATTAATTTAGGTCCACCCTGGAAAATCTCCTTTTACAAAGAATCAATTGGTTTGGGATTTAAATTACATCTGCAAGATCACTTCACCTTTGCAATATTATTCAGTATATTAGCTAGAGGCAAGGGACAGATCTCACCCACACAAAAGGAGAGGGAATTATACAAAGGCAGGGATACCAGAAGGTGGTGGTCATTGGGGGTTATCCTAGGGTCTGTCCCCCACACTGAGGAGGATGTGGTAGAGGCCTGAAATGACATCAAGATTAGGTCACAGAAGGGGCACTGGTAAAGATGATGGCCTAGCTGGCCTGGCCTTTTTCCTGTTTTCTGGCTTCTAAAAGCTCCATAATTCTTGCCTGAACCCACTGACAAACAGAGAGAGATGCAGTAAAAATGAGTATTGATAAAAATCACTCAAAATTTGGACAAAAGCAGAAGGTGGTGGGTGACTTGTTTCTTCAGTGTTTTATGGAGGTGCAAGCCCACCCAGGGATTAGGCAAATGCTTGTTCTTTAACTCATGGTTTGCTATTGGTTAGTGGTCCCAGACTTAAGCTACATGCTATCTTGCAGAATTGTGTTCAGTTGAGATGCAAATTATTTCTGATCACTTGAACAGGTCACCTCAGAGGATAGCGTTTATCACCCTGTTAGACGTTAATCAGTTTTATATCTATCCTTGAAATCCTATTCTCACCTGCCTTTATTAATTTACCTATAAATACCTATCTTCTCAAATGTTCTTTGGACTGTTTTTTAACACCTTACTGCTTCTCTCAGTAATTAATGAGTTGAGTAAATCTTTGACATGTGTTCACTTTCTATTTGCCTGAGCATTATTATGTTATCTTTTGAAAATTATACTTTAACAGTAAGATGGGATTTTTCATCAACCAAGCAGGAGAATAGAGTTTAGTATTTGATTCTGAGAAATAGAGAAAAGTGAATTTTTTAACCCAATATTGTGGGGTATAATTCACAGTCTCCACAATCCTCTCACATTCGAAGAGGAAATAAATTTCCTTGCCATGTTCTTTTGGGGGAAGGGAAGAAATAAACCCACCAGTAGCCTCCTAACTTCTTTCTGTGCACTTATAAAAGCCTGATCTATGGTCTGTAAGATTAAAAGAATAATAACTTAACTACCGGGTGTGGCAGTGATGGTAGCAGTGGTGAAACACTGAGACTAGAGTCAAAGATTCACTGTGAGGGCAGAGCATACAGGTCAGAGACCCTGTCACAAACGCTCTGCTGAGAAATATCTCAGATTGAGCGCACACCGATATAGTGGAATTCCAACAGAATCCTTGAATGGTGTTTAAGCGTGATTTGATCTGGTCTTGACATACACAATATAATCTGATTAAATATAAATTTCATCTAGTAAATTAAATTTATTTAGAAATATACCTGGCCTTTATTATGTATAGTTTATTTATTATCCATTGTATATAAATGTATAGACGCACACATATACGTGTGTGATTCCTATGAATCAGGAATCCAGAAAACCATGTTAAAATATAATTCTTTCTAGAATAAGGGCATGAAGGTTTTGAGAGAGATTCTCCTAAGAAAAGTCCATGGATGTTGTAACATCTTAGTTCATTGCTTAAAAGCCTCTTTTTCTTAGCTGTTTTTGTAGTTAACAGAAACTTAGGATTTAAGGACCAAAGTAGTTCTTTCTATCTCAAAATATAAATAATGTTAAGGAATCTAGATTGAATATCTAGAGTTTAAAGGTTTTATTCCACTAATATGGGATCAGGTGAATTGTAGCACAAGGGCTGTATTAGAACAAGAAGACTTTGGTTATATGTTTAATTCATCTACTTACTGGTTAATTGGACTAGTTCAATGCTCATTATTATTATTTTTAATTTTTGAATTTTATTTTTTTTTTTATACAGCAGGTTCTTATTAGTCATCAATTTTATACACATCAGTGTATACAAGTCAATGCCAATTGCCCAATTCATCACACCACCACCCCATCCCTCCTTCCTGCTTTCCCTCCTTGGTGTCTATACATTTGTTCTCTACATCTGTGTCTCAATTTCTGCCCTGCAAACCAGTTCATCTGTACCATTTTTCTAGGTTCCATATATATGCATTAATATACGATATTTGTTTTTCTCTTTCTGACTTACTTCACTCTGACAGTCTCTAGATGCCTCCATGTCTCAACAAATCACACAGTTTTGTTCATTTTATGGCTGAGTAATATTCCACTGTATATATGTACCACTTCTTTATCCATTCATCAGTCGACAGGCATTTAGGTTGCTTCCATGACCTGGCTACTGTAAATAGTGCCGCAATGAACATTGTGGTGCATGTGTCTTTTTGAATTATGGTTTTATCGGGGTATATG
>NC_041227.1:36827863-36828407 GCF_002837175.3 Physeter macrocephalus
TTTGGTGGCTGTCCCCAGTGGCTAAGGTTGGTTCAGTGGGTTGAGTAGGTTTCTTGGTTGGGGGGACTAGTGCCTCTCTTCTGGTGGATGAGGGTGGATCTTGTCTTTCTGGTGGGCAGGTCCACGTCTGGTGGTGTGTTTGGGGATGTTGGTAGCCTTTTTATGATTTTAGGCAGCCTCTCTCTAACTGATGGGGCTGTAGTCCTGTATTGCTATTTGTTGGGCATAGCGTGTCCAGCACTGTACGTTGCTGGTCGTTGAGTGAAGCTGGGTCTTGGCGTTGAGATAGAAATCTCTGGGAGATTTTCGCCGTTTGATATTGCGTGGAGCTGGGAGGTCTCTTGTGGACCAGTGTCCTGAGGTTGGTTCTCCCACCTCAGAGACAGAGCCCTGATGCCTGGCTGGAGCATCAAGAGCCTTTAATCCACACAGCTCAAAATAAAAAGGAGAAAAAATAGAAAGGAAACAAAGGAAGGAAGGAAGGAAGGAAGGAAGAAATGAAGGAAGGGAGGGAGGAAGGAAGAAAGGAAGGAAGGAAGAAAGG
>NC_041227.1:36828649-36829020 GCF_002837175.3 Physeter macrocephalus
AGAGGAAGAAAGGGAGGAAGGAAGGGAGGAAGAAAGGAAGGAAGGAAGAAATGAATGAAGGAAGAAAGCAAGAAAGGAAGGAAGGAAGAGAGGAAGAAAGGGAGGAAGGAAGGGAGGAAGAAAGGAAGGAAGGAAGGGAGGAAGGAAGGGAGGAAAGAAGGGAGGAAGCAAGGGAGGAAGGAAGGAAGAAGGGAAGGAGGGAAGAAAGGAAGGAAGAAAGAAAGAAAGAAAAGAAGAAGACAAAATAAAGTAGCATAAAATATAGTTATTAAAATAAAAAATAATTATTAAGAAGAAAAATTTTATAAAAAAAAACGGGTCGGTCAGAACCCTAGGACAAATGGTGAAAGTAAAGCTATACAGACAAAATC
>NC_041227.1:36829525-36830125 GCF_002837175.3 Physeter macrocephalus
GCACACAGGCCTCTTGGTGGCGGCAGCAGCAACCCTAGCGTCCCACGCCCGTCTCTGCTGTCCGCGCCGACAGCCGCGGCTCGCGCCCGTTTCTGGAGCTCCTTTACGCGGTGAGCTTAATCCCCTCTCCTCTCGCACCAGGAAACAAAGAGGCAAGATAAAGTCTCCTGTCTCTTCAACAGCTCCGCGCCCGTCTCTGGAGCTCCTTTAAGTGGCACGCTTAAACCCCTCTCCTCGTGCACCAGTAAGCAAAGAGGGAAGAAAATATCTCTGGGCTTTCTATCTTGTTCCATTGATCTATGTTTCTGGTTTTGTGCCAGTACCATATTGTCTTGATTACTGTAGCTTTATACTATAGTCTGAAGTCAGGGAGTCTGATTCCTCCAACTCTGTTATTTTTCCCTCTAGTCTGCTTTGGCTATTTGGGGTCTTTTTTGTCTCCATACACATTTTAAGATTTTTTGTTCTAGTTCCATATAAAATGCCATTGGTAATTTGATAGGGATTGCATTGAATCTGTAGATTGCTTTGGGTAGTATAGTCATTTTCACAATGTTGATTCTTCCAATCCAAGAACATGGTACATCTCTCCATCTGTTG
>NC_041227.1:36830540-36831198 GCF_002837175.3 Physeter macrocephalus
TTTGTTAATATGGTGTATCACATTGATTGATTTGCGTATATTGAAGATTCCTTGCATCCCTTGGCTAAGTCACACTTGATCATGGTGTATGATCCTTTTAATGTGTTGTTGGATTCTCTTTGCTAGTATTTTGTTGAGGATTTTTGCATCAATATTCATCAGGGATATTGGTCTTTAATTTTCTTTTTTTGTAGTATCTTTGTCTGGTTTTGTTATCAGGGTGATGGTAGCCTCGTAGAATGAGTTTGGGAGTGTTCCTCCCTCTGTTATATTTTGGAAGAGTTTGAAATGAATAGGTGTTAGCTCTTCTCTAAATGTTGGATAGAATTTGCCTGTGAAGCCATCTGGTCCTGGGCTTTTGTTTGTTGGAAGATTTGTAATGACATTCTCAATTTCAGTGCTTTTGATTGGTCTGGTTATATTTTCTATTTCTTCCTGGTTCAGTCTCAGAAGGTTGTGCTTTTCTAAGAATTTGTCCATTTCTTCCAGGTTGTCCATTTTATTGGCATAGAGTTGCCTGTAGTAATCTCTCATGATCCTTTATATTTCTGCAGTGTCAGTTGTTACTTCTCCTTTTTCATTTCTAATTCTATTGATTCGAGTCTTCTCCCTTTTTTTCTTGATGAGTCTGGCTAATGGTTTATCAATTTTGTTTATC
>NC_041227.1:36831327-36832192 GCF_002837175.3 Physeter macrocephalus
GGTATGCGGGCCTCCCTCTGCTGTGGCCTCTCCCGTTGCGGAGCACAGGCTCCGGACGCGCAGGCTCAGCGGCCATGGCCCATGGGCCCAGCCGCTCCGCGGCATGTGGGATCCTCCCAGACCGGGGCGCGAACCCGGTTCCCCTGCATTGGCAGGCGGACGCGCAACCACTGCGCCACCAGGGAAGCCCCTAACTTTGGGTTTTGTTTGTTCTTCTTTCTCTAGTTCCTTTAGGTGTAAGGTTAGATTGTTTATTTGAGATTTTTCTTGTTTCTTGAGGTAGGCTTGTATAGCTATAAACTTCCCTCTTAGAACTGCTTTTGCTGCATCCCATAGGTTTTGGATCATCCTGTTTTCATTGTCATTTGTCTCTAGGTATTTTTTGATGTCCTCTTTGATTTCTTCAGTTATCTTTTGGTTATTTAGTAACTTATTGTTTAGCCTCCATGTGGTTTTTTTAATGTTTTTTTCCCTGTAATTGATTTCTAATCTCCTAGTGTTGTGGTCAGAAAGACGCTTGATATGATTTCAATTTTCTTAAATTTACTGAGGCTTAATCTCTGACCCAAGATATGATCTATCCTGGAGAATGTTCCGTGTGCACTTGAGAAGAAAATGTAATCTGCTGTTTTGGGATGGAATATCCTATAAATATCAATTAAATCTATCTGGTCTATTTTGTATCCATTCAGCAAGCCTGTGCCTTTTGGTTGGAGCATTTAATCCATTCATATTTAGGGTAATTATTGATATGAATGTTATTTCTTCATCTTGGATTGATCCCCTGATCGTTATGTAGTGTCCTTCCTTGTCTCTTGTAACATTCTTTATTTTAAAGTCTATATTATCTGATATGAGTATTGCT
>NC_041227.1:36832400-36866181 GCF_002837175.3 Physeter macrocephalus
TTTTTTTTTTTTTTTTTTGCTGTATGTGGACCTCTTTCTGTTGTGGCCTCTCCCGTTGTGGAGCACAGGCTCCTGACACGCAGGCTCAGCAGCCATGGCTCACGGGCCTAGCCGCTCTGTGGCATGTGGGATCTCTCTGGACCGAGGCATGAACCTGTGTCTCCTGCATCGGCAGGTGGACTCTCAACCACTGCACCACCAGGGAAGCCCTACCTTGCTGTTTTCAATAATTTTTCTTTGTGTCTAATTTTTGCCAATTTGATTACTATGTGTCTTGGTGTGTTTCTCCTTGGGTTTATCCTGTATGGGACTCTCTGTGTTTCCTGGACTTGGGTGACTATTTTCTTCCCCATGTTAGGGAAGTTTTCAACTATAATCTCTTCACATATTTTCTCTGGTCATTTCTTTCTCTCTTCTCCTTCTGGGACCCCTATAATGTGAATGTTTTTGTGTTTAATGTTGTCCCAGAGGTCTCTTAGGCTGTCTTCATTTCTTTTCATTCTTTTTTCTTTATTCTCTTCCACAGCAGTGAATTCCACCTTTCTGTGTTCCAGGTAACTTATCCGTTCTTCTTCCTCAGTTATTCTGCTATTGATTCCTTCTAGTGTAGTTTTCATTTCAGTTATTGTATTGTTCATCTCTGTTTGTTTGTTCTTTAATTCTTCTAGGTCTTTGTTAAACATTTCTTGCATCTTCTCAATCTTTGCCTCCATTCTGTTTCCGACGTCCTGGATCATCTTCACTATCAGTATTCTGAATTCTTTTTCTGGAAGGTTGCCTATCTCTGCTTCATTTAGTTATTTTTCTGGGGTTTTATCTTGTTCCTTCACCTGGTACATAGCCTTCTGCATTTTCATCTTGTCTATCTTTCTGTGAATGTGGTTTTTGTTCCACACGCTGAAGGATTGTAGCTCCTCTTGCTTCTGCTGTCTGCCCTCTGGTGGATGAGGCTATTTAAGAGGCTTATGCAAGTTTCCTGATGGGAGGGACTGGTGGTGGGTAGAGATGACTGTTGCTCTGGGGGGTGGAGCTCAGTAAAACTTTAATCCACTTGACTGCTGATGGGTGTGGCTGGGTTCCCTCCCTGTTGGTTGTTTGGCCGGAGGCAACCCAACACCGGAGCCTACCAGTGCTCTGTGTTGGGGCTAATGGTGGACTCTGGGAGGGCTCATGCCAAGGAGTACTTCCCAGAACCTCTGTTGCCAGTGTCCTTGTCCCCAGGGTGAGCCACAGCCACCCCCCACCTCTGCAGGACACCCTCCAACACTAGCAGGTAGGTCTGATTCAGGCTCCCTTTGGGTCATTGCTCCTTCCCCTGCCTCCCATTGCGCATACTACTTTGTGTGTGCCCTCCAAGAGTGGAGTCTCTGTTTCCCCCAGTTCTGTCAAAGTCCTGAAATCAATTCCCAGTAGCCTTCAAAGTCTGATTCTCCAGGAATTACTCCTCCCATTGCTGGACTCCCAGGTTGGGAAGCCTGACATGTGGCTCAGTACCTTCACTCCAGTAGGTGGACTTCTGTGGTATAAGTGTTCTCCAGTCTGTGAGTCACCCACCCAGCAGTTATGGGATTTGATTTTACTGTGATTGCACCCCTGCTACTATCTCTTTGTGGCTTCTCCTTTGTCTTTGGATGTGGGGTATCTTTTTTGGTGAGTTCCAGTGTCTTCCTGTTGATGATTGTCCAGCAGCTAGTTGTGATTCTGGTGTTCTCCCAAGAGGGAGTGAGAGCACATCCTTCTACTCTGCCATCTTGGTTCCAATCCCGTTCAGTGCTTATTATTAAAGAATTTTTAAAATGCCAGCTACAGGGATATGCCAGAGATATGAGGGGCTCTAGTTAATAACTTTTCAGTTAGCTATTTTTGTATAACCATTCATCCCCAAACTTGGTGGCTTAAAGCAACTATCATTTTATTTCTTCATGATTCTGTAAGCTGGACTGGGCGTGGCTGGGTGGTTCTTCTTCTGGTCTCCCTTGAAGTCTCTCATAAGGCTGTTGTTGTTTGGAGGCTAAACTGGGGCTGGAAGATGCAGCAGGACTTCACTTAGAAATCTGGTACCTCCATGTTCCTCTTCATGGTCTCTTTTTCTAACCTGGTCTCATCATACAGTGGCTTAGCCCAAGCTTTACTAGAGTGTGACATCTGGTTCAAAGAGTGGATATACCAAGAAGCAAAACCATATCTACTCGCATCCTGCTTGTCAATGTCCCATTGGTGATGGCAAGTCACATGTCCAAGGCTATACTCAATGCTGGAAGAGAATACACAACAGTGAGAATAGCAGGAGGTGAGTTTCATTGGATGCTACCAAAGTAACAATCTTACCCCAAGTGGTTTTAACTCAGTCATTGGTTTTCAAAGTGTGTTCTTTTCAATCTCTAGAACTCCAAACAACCCTTCAGGGTAAAGTAGGTAAGCCTCACTTCAATAATAAGAATTTCACTTGCCAAAATTAGGCATTAACAGTTAAGATTTCTATTGAGAAAAGTGTTCCACTGCTGAGAGAATATATATATATATATTAAATTCATTGAACTAGATGATCTCTTGCAAGTTAAACATTTTATGATTTTATGACTCACGGAGCTCTCGAGCCACTTAGTTGATCTGTCCTTGGATGATAGCACATATTCTTATCTACTCTACTGGATACCTGCCAAAATGGATGCAATAATGTCTCCACGTCACTTAGAGGTCTTCAACAGAGACACTGAGTGCATCCATTGAATTTCAATTCACTTTCTGCATCACATCCTGCATGGGAAATACCTCCTCCATTTAGAAAGTTAATATCCATAATTATGAATAGTTATGAATTTAGAGCCAGGTGTTAACATTAAAGAAATCAGTAGTGTGAACATATATTCATTTGAAATGTGCTCCCCTATGTATGTGACTGTGGTATCATTGTTCCCCTGTCAATAGCACACACTCGATTTTATTTGTAAAATTGTAAGTTTAACAAATAATAACTAAAACAGCTACCAGTTCTCAAACCCTTGTCATGTTTTAGGTACTGTGCAAAGCACTTTTCATCTCATCCCTCTAATTTTAGACAACACTTGCAAAGTTAATATTATTATTATTCCCATGGAGTGAACAAGGAAGGAAAATGAGGCTTAGAAACTGATCCAAATCCATGCAGCTAAGAAATTGGTGACAGAGCTGGGATATGAACCCAGAGCTTTCAGGCCACAAAACCTGACCTTTTCTTTTCCACCATGCTGCAGTCCTGCAAATATCATCCTGTTCCTCTTGTGATCAAGGAGCTAAGCTGAGATGTGGGGTCTTAGTACACAGAGAAGGAACACACATGTTTGGACAAAGGTGGACTCTTCAGCTATTGCCTACTGCATGGGTTGTCCAGCTTGCCTGCCCAGTGCAATAACCCAGGGAGCTTTTAACAAATCTGATGCTTGGTTCCACCCTCTGCTTTCCTGACTGAAATTGGTGTTGATGCAGCCTGGGTATTGGGTTTCTTAAAAACTCCCCAAATATTTCTAACTCTGCAGCCTGGATTGAGAACCACTGACTGAGAGGAACCATATGTGGCCTCCAAGAGCCAGTTGTAGGACCCTACGTGTTTCATTTCATTGCAGAGAAATACTTCTGTATGGAATGCTCTCACTTTACTCCTTGAAAAGCTCCTTTTCATGGTTCAAAACCTAGGTCCAGTGAACAAAAGGAAATAATCAAGGGAAAGAAAAAGCTTGCAAACATTCAGAATGACAGTATTGAAATATCTGGACTTATGATCACTAACTGCCCATCTACATCCTGACAGCTTATACCTGAAGAATTCAGCTGCTTAATTTTTAGGCTGTACTATCTGCCCCAATCCTTTTTAGGCCTCTTACTTTTAGAAGAGATGATCCAATCACACCAGTTTCTGGGGATCCACTGGCAGGTGACTGGGGAGGAGGGAATGATGACAGTCTGTCAGCTTCATCCTTTTTTCTGATCTGCTCCAATCAGACAAGTCTAGGAGGATGCAGGGGACTGCAGTGCTGACAGCTGATAACACCAGTGAGGTTCCTGTGTGCCTTTTCTTATGGGGGGAGGCTGCATTTTGTTTTTGTATTAGGATTAGAGACGCTTACTCTCATCAATTCATCCCAGAAAACTAACTGGATTTTAGGAGGCATGAAAAAGACCCAGACAAATGTTGAGAAAAAATATATGTATCTATATATTTGCCAAACATCATACTCAAATGAACTGAAATTCTCCCAAGTTCTACCTTGCTTATTAAAACCTATTACAACTTTTTTAAGAATCAAAATGATTAGATTAGCATTTAAATCTTCTCTAATTGTTTGGTTTACATTCATTTATCTCACAAAGTGAATTACAAACTTCTTGAGGGCTGTATTTCCATCTGTGTGAGTCTCTCAGCGTCATTGTCATCATCCTCATCTTCGTAACTCACAGTTATATAGAACTTACCATCTTTTGGACACTCTTCTAAGAATGTTAAACATACATATTCACTTCTGTGTTTATATTTCATGACAACCCTATGAGAAAAGTTACTATGATTATCCCCGCTTTACAGATTAGAAAACTGAGACATAGAGCATTGATTATTTACTGAAGGGCACTCAGTTAATCAGTGGGGGGATACTGTAGTGACCCCAGGAGTCTAGTGTCTTATCCTGTACATTATGCCATTTTCTGGAATATTTGTAAAAGGCAAAGTAGTTATAGTTATTATCAACAGATGATGTATGATTTCTTTTTATTTATTGCACTCAAGAAATATATGACAGTGAAGCTTCATTGCTAAGTTTCAATGTAGGAAAAATAATCTCCCATAAACATGCATATGCAATATGTACATCTACAAATGAGAATGAAATATCAGTGGGGTTCGCCCAAATGTTGACAGAAGTCATTTGGGGTTGATGGGGTTATGGGTGGCTTGTATTTCCTTCTTTGTTCTGTTTTAAATTTTAAAAAATATTTGCTACACTTAATATGATATATTGCTACACAGTGTGTATTGTTTTGTTATCAGAAGTTACAAAGGCCTTTATAAGAGTTTCAGTCAAGTATAAACTTCTCTGTAACTCTTCTCAGGCTCTAATCCTGAGAAAGCAAACTTAGAGAGCTATGGAAGGAGGTGCAGGGAAAGAAAAGAAACTTCCTAACGGCTCCCCACTTCCTAATGGCAGGCCTCTCTACCTGCAGCAGACGCTGGGAAGTGCCTCTGACTCTTACAAGGACTGGACATTTTAAATGCTATCCTAATTTAAAGTCATGGGGCATTTTATTACATAATTGTGACCAGATGTGTCATGGGGCTGGCTAGGGTTTCTCATCCAAGGGCAAGGGTAGAACCAACACCGAATAGATTTTAAAAGAAAATAGGGGAAAAAATAAAGCTACTTTTATGATTAACCCACTCCGACCATGACTTATGCTTTTTATGTAACGTTTATTATTTGTTTGCCTATATACATACATATGTGGATGGGTATATATATATATATATATATATATATATATATATATCTCAATCTCTCTCTCCATATTGGGTTGGCCAAAAAGTTCATTCGTGTTTTCCGGTAACATCTTAGGGAATACCACGAATGAACTTTTTGGCCAACCCAATATATATATAAAAAAACTACTTGATGCGTTAAAATATTTTGCATTAGGTTTAATGAATACCATCTACCTTTGGTATCTTTCAAGAGCCTGCAACAAAGGTTTTGATTACTTTTCTACAATTTCTGTATCTGGGACTGATGCTTCTTCTGATTTTGGCACTATGTTGAGATCAGCCTTTACGAGACTCAGTTTTACTCAGTTATATATGTCCAAGTGTTATAGGGAGATGGAAAAAACATCACCCAGTTAGCTCTGTTGTCACCAAAGAAGGCTCTTCACATAGGGGAGAATGTCTGAAGTTGGCCTTGAAGGATGAACAGACAGGTGGTATATCACAGTAGTTAAATGTAAGAGCTTGAAAGATAGGAAAACCAGATTCCAATGCGATGCTCATTTCTTATCAGCTGAGGGTCATGGGATGATCTTTCCAACCCAAGTTGCAAAATGGGGATTATTATTATTTAATTGCACATGCCATTGTACATTTTATTAAATGTTAATTTAATTACACAGAATTCTGTAACATATAGTATTATTGATTACAGGTTTACAATAATAATATAGGTATCTGTCTCAGGATTTATGAGCATTAAAAGACATAACTTGGGCTTCCCTGGTGGTGCAGTGGTTGAGAGTCCACCTGCCGATCCAGGGGACACAGGTTCGTGCCCCGGTCCGGGAAGATCCCACATGCCGCGGAGCAGCTGGGCCTGTGAGCCATGGCCGCTGAGCCTGTACATCCAGAGCCTGCGCATCTGGAGACTGTGCTCTGCAATGGGAGAGGCCACAACAGTGAGAGGCCCGCGTACCACACACACACACAAAAAAAGACATAACTCAAACTAATGTGCCAAGCATAGGGCCTGTCTACTGGGAAGTTTTCAAAATGTGGAAAGCAGCTGCTCCTGCCACCACAAATCAGCCAGACTGTAAAGTAAGGCAGTGAGCTCCTAGGCAGAAGGAAGAGCACGTGGAAGTGTGTTTATAACGTGCAGATGATGACACACAGAACCCAAGAGGAGAAAGCCTCCATGAGATGGTCTGATGAATGGGCATGGAAAATCAGCTGATGAAAATGGGAACGTCAGACCTGAGAGTAGAACTTTGGCATCTTCTTCTGGGTCTGTGCAGCCTCCTCCTTGGTTTCATCTGCATCCCTCCGTCTCTGGAAAGACCCCCTGACAGCATGTCACCAAACATAGGGTGGATAGTTAGTGAGAAGCAGCCGCCTAGCACAGGGAGATCAGCTCGGTGCTTTGTGACGACCTAGAGGGCTGGGATAGGGAGGGTGGGAGGGAGGGAGAAGCAAGAGGGAGGGGATATGGGAACATGTGTATATGTATAACTGATTTACTTTGTTGTAAAGCAGAAACTAACACAACATTGTAAATCAATTATACTCCATTATATACATATATTAAAAAAATACATGAGTTGAGGGCCTGTTGTTTGCAAAGCACTATGTAGGGCCTGGACTCAGCCCTTGAAGCTCTCATAATCTGATGGAGATGAAAAGGCTCCCACAGCAGAACTTCAAACAGAGGTCAGCCTGTTTTTTGGCCTGAGGCAAAGTGTGGAGTGAGAGGTCAGGGCGGGGACAGGAGGTGATCTCCAGGTACTATGATGAGGCAGGCTGGACACGCACAGGTCTGAAAGGATGGGGGTGCAGACATCACATGACAGCAGGCTGGAGATAACCCAGCAGGTCTTATGGTTGCTGGGTACCTTTCCTGCTGTGGTGGAGAGCTCAGAAATGTGAGTGAAGCTTCTTGGGCTCCTGGGAATTCTAACTATGAAACTGGCTGGAATGAAAAGTTAGGTACAGTGCCTTTTTGGAAATTAAACACGCACACATGTAAAGGCAGGCCTGGGTAGTGGATGAGAGCACTTAATAAAGGCTTAACACCTGACAGTGTCCTTTCTGAGCTGGCTGACCCTGGGCATGTTTCTTAAACTCTCAGCGCAAGAAAGGCTAAAAGTAGCTTTCTTGCAGGTACTGAGAATTCAGTGAGATAGTCTCTGTAAGTACTTGTAAGTTATCTGGCAGATGATAAATATGCAGTAGATTGGTCTACTGTGTTATTTCTGGCCAGCTGCTCTTCCATCCCTAAGATAAAGTAGCAAAGTCATAAAAATGTAGCTAATGTAGAAGCATTCAAAACAATGCTCCTTCCCTAATTTGCAATCCTGATTTCCAGTCTGCAAACCATGTGTGTGAGTGGGGAGAGATTTGGAAGTTGGGAAAAAAGAGGTGTGGAGGCTTTGGTTGAATTTGGGAGAAAAGTATCCGACAAACCAGAGACTCATCCTGATGGGCCCTGAGGCCGAGAACTGCACATGAATGGGAAATTTGGAGGGAATGGAGTTTTAGCACATTAATCAGTTAAACTTTTCATTAACGAAGGTTTTTTTTTTTGGAATGTGGACTTTTTTTTTTTTTTTAAGTCTCTATTGAATTTGCTACAGTATTGCTTCTGTTTTATGTGTCTTGGTTTTTGGCCACCAGGCATGTGGGATTTTAGCTCCCGGACCAGGGATAGAACCTGCACCCCCTGCACTGGAAGGCGAAGTCTTAACCACTGGACTGCCAGGGAAGTCCCTAAAAGGAAGAAAGGAAGATAGGGATAGAAAGAGGGAAGAAATTATAGAGAGTGATGATGGAAAGAAGGAGAGAAAGAAGGAAGGGAAGAGAGGAAGATGGTGAAGGAAGGTGAAAAGGAAGGAAAGAAGGAGGAAGAGCAAGAGAAAAGAGAGAGGGCTTAGAAGGGAGAGAGGGATGGAGGGAGGAAGAAAGGAGGAAATACAATCCTGGCCTGTAGGAGAGTGAGATTTTTGACAAATGACCCATCTATCCTTTCCCCCACAAGTACCCAAGCCAAGAATGAATACTTATTTGGAATTCTTGCACGGATAGGAAGTTGGACTAAATGGCTTTTTAAAATTTAATTTAATTTTTTTTTTTTTTTTTGCGGTACGTGGGCCTCTCACCGCTGTGGCCTCTCCCGTTGCGGAGCACAGGCTCCGGACACACAGGCTCAGCGGCCATGGCTCACGGGCCCAGCCGCTCCGCGGCATGTGGGATCTTCCTGGACTGGGGCACGAACCCGGTGTCCCCTGAATTGGCAGGCGGATTCTCAACCACTGCGCCACCAGGGAAGCCCCCTAAATGGCTTTTAAAGTCCCTTCCAAGTACATCTTTTATTTTATTTATTTTAATTAATTAATTAATCTTTGGCTGTGTTGGGTCTTCTTTGCTGCGTGCGGACTTTCTCTAGTTGCGGCGAGCAGGGGCTACTCTTCCTTGAGGTGCGCGGGGCTTCTCACTGCGGTGGCTTCTCTTGTTGTGGAACACGGGCTCTAGGCACGCGGGCTTCAGTAGTTGTGGCTCACGGGCTGTAGAGCGCAGGCTCAGTAGTTGTGGCGCATAGGCTTAGTTGCTCCGTGGCATGTGGGATCTTCCCCGAGTAGGGCTCGGACCTGGGTCCCCGGCATTGGCAGGCGGATTCTTAACCACTGCACCACGAGGGAAGTCCCCAAGTCCATCTTTTTAATGAAGCTTCAGATTTTGAGTAATGTGTCTGGCTAGAGAATGCAAATATGTAAAGTGAACACTTGCCTTTGTTTTGTTTGGTTTGGTTTTTGCAGCTATGTTTTCAAATCTAAAAGAGCAAAACTAAAATGTTTCCAAAGTTGTTATATGCTTAAAATTTGAGGCATCATTGCTGCATGTCTTAAGGCTGACAGATATATTGTTTTTTTCCTTCAAATTCTTATAAACACATGACATTTATGATCTGATCCGTCTGGAGTCCAGCTCTCACTGAACACTGAGAAATAGTTTATCAAAAATAGCATCCAAATGAAATTTTTCACTGAGTGCAATTTAGTGCTGCAACATTAGCCATGAATGGTTATTTATTTATGTATTTATTTTAGTGGAATTAAAAAATGTCCCTTTTCTTTGGGAATCTAGACCTTTCTAGCATGTATGACCAATTACGTGCCTCTTTTCTACACAGCTTGAGTTTTCCCATTTAAAAGAGGAGCTTTAATTGCCACCTAGGTTTTGGGTCTTGCCTGTCCTATTAATGTGGCTGTTGAAATTTACTATTATTACACGTGGAACACTAGTTACGTTATTGCCTTTGATTGAACTTGCATTTGCCAACTTACTCCAAAGTCAAGGGTAACATATGCTATTGATTCTCTCAGATGGATTTATTCAGAGAAGCACAGCTCAGATCTCTGTCTAAATTGGGAGGTTGATCGCCTGGCATGTTTAGATTCTGCTATTGACCACGTAGATCTGGGAATATTTATAAGCACTAACATTTATTGTCATTTTATAGATTTGGGATGGTATTTTATTTATTCCTAGCTTCTATGGCTAAGGTTTCTGGAAGCTCCCGCCTCCCTGGCATTGTGGTGGTTCTGTATTCTGAATGGAAAGGCTTTCCATACGCATAGTCTGTTCTGTTATCCATCAGCACATTTTCTCACAAGTATCATTGTTTTTCTTTAAAAATATTATACAGTGGGAAATAATACATTTTGTATAAATTCATTTAAAGATAGTTGTTAATGTAGATTGAAAACCAAGACACACTGTAGAAGAGCTTTCTGCACCGAGGGAAGGTGTGTCTGAATTGGCTGTGAGTCATGAAAATTGATGAGGTGAAGAATTTCCACTAGAGTTTTATTTAACAGAGATACAAGGTGGCTAACTTGAAACAAATAAAAAAGAATGGGATCGCTTTATGGACCTTGCAAACGGGCAAATGACCTTTAATGTGAGGAATGACTTTGCCACGCTGGTTTAAGGCAGGACCAAAGCATTCCTGGACCTTTCTGGAGGAACATGTTGGATGAGTAACATTTTTGAGGAGGTGGGAAATTCACCAGGGACTAGTTTCATCAGACGAGGGTTGGGGTTTTGTCAGAGCAGTGTCTGGAGTGTAAGGTTGTAGACATTCTCAAGTCCAGTCTCCTTACATTTAGACAAAAAGGAATGGAGTCCTAGAGAAGGGAAAGCTTGTGGAATGCCATATTGGGAGAGCATGAACTAGAACCCTGCCCTCCTGAATCTGTTGCAGCCCTGTTGTTGAGGCCCTGCCCAGATCTCCTTTCCCAGATGAGCACCCCTCCTCCACCTGTTCTGTTGGCTGTCACAGGGACTGCTTCCTGGAGAATTGCCCTTGGCCAAAGGGAGCTGCCTCACCCAGGAGGTCATGTCTACCCTCCAGAAGTGGTTAATGACTGACTGACACGGGGCCACCACGGGTTAGTCCTCTTGCCTCAAAGTGGGCTCTGTGGTGAAATTCATACCCCAGAGTTGCTTGGGGATCAGGGTGAAGCTAGATATATCATGAGTTCGTCTGCTTTCCCTGCCACATCCTGCTTCCCTTACACCCTTCTACCTGAGAGCCCTCCCTCAGTACAACACAGGCATCTGAATCCCTATTTCATGCTATACTTTTAGAGAACTGAATTTAAGACAACTCTTGATTTCCACTGATCTTTCTTAGCTTCCAGGGCTTTTTCTCCCAAGAACCCTGGACACCTTATTACTGCATTTCTCATATAATGTGAGAATTCATATATTTAATAAATTTTAGAAATTTTACTTATGAAACAAGGTAACATCTGCACCTGAAGCCATTATTTTCATTTTCCCCTCTGCCTGTTTAAAGTCTAAGAATGGCATCTGGCATCTCTTTCAAGAAGCAGCCAAAGAGGGTGTGGACTCTGTTTAGTACATGGAATGACATCACTGTGGAATTTCTCTAGGAAGCATAGATCAACTTTCTTGGGAAAATAAACTTGACGTTTCTGTTTCTTGCCATAAAAACTTTACTGTGACATTATATAGAATGATATTTAATATAGTTCAGCTAATAATTTATAAGAGGCCACTTTGAGGTTAGAATATTTTAGCTGCCCTGTTGCTTTTGCAATTGAAGCAGCAGAATATCTAGAAAAACCAAAAACAACCTTTTAAATTCCTCAAGGCTTTGTTTAATGGAGTGTGTACAATCAAATTTCAACAATCCATGCCTAGATTATCTATGGTAGTGCTTCTCAAACTTTAGTGTGCACATGAAACACTGGGAGCTCTTGTTTAAATCTATATTCTGGTTCAGTAGGTCTAGGGTGATACCTTAGATTTTCCATATATGAACATCTCTCATAAGATGGTAATATGAATTGTCCACAGACTGCACTTTAAGTAGTAAGAAGCAAGGTCTTATATTTTCTTTCAGTGCTATAGTGCTTTTCCCTCCTCTGTAACCATACAGATGATATAATCTAAAGGTAAGATTGAAAGTCTAACATTGAGATCCTTCATGACTATGTAGCCTAAGCCAAATTGTCCTCCTGGCCCCTGATGATAAGCTCTAAGGGCATACAATGATGTTGGACATGATCTGAAATAGGATAAATGAAGACTTTTGATCAATTAATTTTCTAGATAGGAACAGGCTAAGGCTAGATTTCTCCTGAATACATATCCTTATGTAGCTTTCAGAAAGGCATATCACATAATGGTAACAGAAATAAAATAAACACAGTCAATACCAGGATCATAAGAAGTCTGGTTTATAACAATAAAAGACTGATTGCACCCTAGCTTGCTTCCTCTTTGGGTTACCACTCCACAATTCTATCCTTGGCTCCTGCAATGCTTCAAGTTTGAGGCCCTGTCTTGAACACAAAACACCTAAATCAAGGATTCTTTTACTACTTCTTGAATTCTAAGTCCAGCCTTGAAGTAGCTTATTTCTCCTAGAACGGTAGTCTATATCGTCAAGGTCGAGCTACTATCCTGAGAAATATGCATCTTCAAAAAATATCCTCCTATTTATTTGTGTTTAAGGTAATACAGACCATTTTAATACCTTTACAATATTCTCAGTAAAATGAATATGCATAATGTTTATAAAGCTAGAATATCACACACATAACATATTGTTTCCTCACGGGGAGTGCTGAATAGTAAAACAAGATGAATTTACTAATTTCCACTCAGATCAATATTTTATATCTTTTATATCTTTACTTTAAAATAATTAATGCAGTGGGTGTCAGCAAAAATGGCAGAGTAAGGGTCTAGGACCTTTGAAAATTCTCTTCCTTATAAAATCTAAAAAAAAATTGGCAAAAAATACAGGATAAATATTTTCATACTTCTGGAAATTAATCAAAGACTTGCCATCATATGGGAAGTATTTACTCCATCACAATGGGTGAATGTCAGTAAAAACAATGAGCTCTATTCTTAGTGTATTTTAACTTGTTCCATTCCCATCACCCCACCCTTCAGCTCTTTGGTAGTCATGGAAACCTAGAGTCCACTCTCATGATTAAATATAGCAGTCCAACAGCCACTAGAAGAGGAACAGGGTTGAAGCTCCTTCAAACCTCATTCCCATAGATTGTCATTATTTTATCTGTCTAGTGGTTTTCTGGAAGACCCCACTTGCAAGTTTGTCTTTGTTTGCCTTGACTTGAACCTCACCTAACCTAACCTTTACCCTAGGGTGTTTGTCTAACACACCATTGTAAAGCAGTTATACTCCAATAAAGATGTTAAAAAAAAATTAGAAGTGACTGCCTACTTTCGTGGCTGTCTGAAGTAGTAGATGACAGTTGGAGAAAACAATAGGCTAACCAAAATGCTTAAAAGGAAAAGCTGGGAAATGATATGTCCACATGGGTTTTGAAAAGCTTGCATACTTACAAGGATCTAAAAGGTGATGTGCATGCATAGCAGTGTGTATGCTCAGGAAAGACCTCACCTGTGGCTGTCCTTGAGGCTTTTTGCAAGCAAGAAGTAAAGGGTAAGGAAGAATTGTCAAATACTTGTTGAGTACTGAAAGTGTTCCTGATGTACACACAGAGGTCTTTAACAAAGATTGGGAGACTTGCCGGTTGTAGACATTTACAGAAATCTCTGTCCAATGATTAGCTGACCATGCTGTGAACTATGCAAAGACTTCAGTGGCCACAATGGGAAAAAAGACAGAGACTTTGCAGAATTAATTCATAAAAACCATTAAACCAACCAACCACAACCACCACCACTGAAACCACAAAAGCAAACAAACAAACATAAACCAAAAAACAGTAACAACAGCAAAGTATAGGAAGGGAGGAGAGCCTAATTTCCAGAGTTTCCACATTATTTTATTTATTTAAATTTTTAAAAATTAATTAATTAATTAATTAGGCTGCATTGGATCTTCACTGCTGCACACGTTTTCTCTAGTTGCAGCAAGTGGGGGTTACTTTTCATTGCGGTGTGAGGACTTCTCATTGTGGTGGCTTCTCTTGTTGTGAAGCACAGGCTCTAGGTGTGTGGGCTTCAGCAGTTGTGGTATATAGGCTCAGTAGTTGTGGCTCGCAGGCTTCAGAGTACAGGCTCAGTAGTTGTGGCGCACGGGCTTAGTTGCTCCGTGGCATGTGGGATCTTCCCAGAGCAGGGCTCAAAACCATGTCCCCTGCATTGGCAGATGGATTCCTAACCACTGAGCCACCAGGGAAGTCCTGACACATTATTTTAAATGTTCAAATTTTCACTAAAAATTGTGAGGCATGCAAAAAAGAAGTATGGCACATACACAGAAAAAAGAGCAGTCAATAGATATCATCCCTGAGGAATCTCATTGAACTTACTAGACAAAGATTTTAAAACAGCTATTTTAATTATGCTTAAAGAACATATGGTCCACTGGAGTATTTAAGAATGATGTCTCCTAAGTAGAGAATATCAATAAAAAGACAGAAAAATGTCTAAAAGGACCAAATAAGAATTCTAACATTGAAAAGTACAATAAATGAAATTAAAATTTATTGGAGGAACATGTTAGCAGATTTGACAAGGCAGAAGAAAGAATCAGCACAATTGAACATAGATTAATTGAGGTTATCCATTCTGAGGAACAGAAAGAAAAAAAATGAAGAAAAACAAAAGAAACTCAGAGGCATATCAATATACTCATAGTAGGAGTCCCAGAAGGAGAAGAAAGAGAAAAGGGGCAAAACTATTAAATATATAATGGCCTCAAATTTCCCAAATTTGATTAAAAATACTAATCTGACCATACAAGAATTTTAGCAAACTTCAATTAAACTCAGAGATATTCACACCTAGATACACTATAATCAAACTATTGAAAGACAAAGACCTTAAAAGCACAAAAAGAAAAGAAATTCATTGCACACAAGGGATCATCAATAAGATTGACAGTTGATTTTTCAGCAGAAACCATGCAGGCCAGAAGGCAGTGGGATGATGTATTTAAAGTACTGAAAGACTTTTTTTTCAAGCAATTCAGTCAAGAATTCTGTACCTAGTGTAACTATTCTTTAAAAAGGAAGGCAAAATGAAGACATTACCAGATAAATAAAAACAGAGAATTTATCATTAGCTGACCTGCCCTACAGAGATACTAAAGAAAGTCTTTCAGGCTGAAATTAAACACCAAACAGTAAATCAAATCCAGATGATAAATAAAGACTACCAGTAAAGTTAACTATATAAGTAAATATATAACACATTATAACTGTATTTTTGTTTGTAGTTCTTTTTTCTCCTATCTGATTTAAAGAATAATCTGCATAAATCAACAACTATAAATCTGTGTTGTTGGCCACATGATGTGTAAAAATGTAATTTATATGACAGTAAAGACACAAAGGATCAAATAGAGAATCAAACAATACAGGAGCAAAGTTTCAGTATACTATTGAAACTAAGCTTGTGTTAAGGCAACTAGAATGTTACAAATTCAGATGTTAACCATAATACCCAGTGCAACCATCAAGAAAATAACCCCAAAAATATAATGAAAGAAAGGAAGATGGAGTTAAAATGGAACACTAGAAAAATATTTATTTAACACAAAAGAAGCAGTAATGAGTGAATAGAGAAACAAAAAGATATTTGACACATAGAAAACAAATAGCAAAACGTGGCAAATCTAAGCCTAACTCTGTGAGTAATTATAATAAATGAAAATGGATAAATACTAAAATTAAAAGGCATGATGAGTTGGAACAAAAACTTAATCCAACTATATGCTGTCTAAAAGAGATATACTTTATATTCAAGGGCACAAGTAGATTAGAAATAAAAGAACATAAAAGATATATGATGCAAAGTGTAACCAAAAGATACCAGGATTGACTTTACTAATAATGGACAAAATAGACTTTAAAACAAAAACTGTTACTAGAGACAAATAAGGACATTTTATAATGATAAAACATCAATATATGAAGAAGATCTAAAAATTATAAACATATATATATATCTAAAAGCAGAGCCCCAAAATATGTGATGCAAAAACTGATAGAATTGAAGGGAGCAGACTATTCAACAATAATAGTTGGAGACGTCAATACTCCAATTTCAATAATGAATAAAACAAGTAAACAGAAGATCAGCAGAAAAACAGTAGACTTGAACAACATTGTAAACCAACTAGACCTAACATGTATCTGTGGAACACTTCACCCAACAGCAGAATACACATTCTATCAAGTACACATGCCACATCCTTGAGGATATACATGTGTTAGGCCATAGAAAAATTCTCAATATGTGTAAAAAGATAAATTACATAGCATATGTTCTCTGACCACAATGGAATAAAATTAGAAATCAATAAAAAAAGGAAATTTGGAAAATTCACATATGTGTAAATTAAAGAACACACTCCTAAATACCAATGGACAAAAACAATGGGGAAATAATTTGAAATGAGTGAGAACAAAAACATGAAATACTGTAACTTTTGGGATAAAATGGAAACAAATTTCACTAAAATTTATAAGTTATATTTATATTATAAATTTATAATTTATATTTCAATATAAAGGAAATTTATATCTGTAAACACCTTCATTAATAAAGAACAAAAGTCTCAAATCAACTTAATCTTCAATCTTAGGAAACTAGGAAATAAAGAGCAAACAAAATCTGAAGCACACAGAAGGAAGGAACTAGTAAATATTAGAGAGGACATTATTGAAATAGAGAACAGTAGAGAAAATCAGAGAAACCAAATCTTGGTTCTTTGAAAAGATCAATAAAATTGGCATACCTTGAGATAGACTGGCCAAGAGAAAAGGAAGACTCACATTACTAAAAGCATGATTGAAAGAGATGACATTATTACTGAACTTACAAAAATAAAAAGGATTATAAGGGAACACTATGAAAATTGTGTGCCAATAAATTAGATAACCTAGAGGAAATAGACAACTTTTTAGAAAGATATAAACTAGGAAATTGACTCAAAAAGAAATACAAAATCTGAATAGACCTATGACAAGTAGAGACTTAGTTAGTAATCAAAGACTTCTCACAAAGAAAAATGCAGGATCAGATGATTTCACTGGTGAATCTATCAAATATTTAAAGAAAAATTAGCAAAAATCTTAACAAACTCTTGCAAATTATAGAAGAGGAAGATACACTTCCCAGAATTGAGAAAGATATTATCAATACAAGGAAAAAAATCTATATATGAATAGGCATGACTGAATATCAGCATTAAAAAAAATAAAATTGGACCCTTACACCATATACAAAATTTAACTCAAAATGGATCAAAGATGTTAATGTTAAAACTAAAACTTCAAAACTTTTATAAAAATAGAAGTGTAAATCTTCATGACCTTGGATTAGCCAATAGTTTCTTAGATATGATACTTAAAACACAAGCAACCAAAGAAGATAAATTAGACTTCATTAAAACAATCACACGGGGGCTTCCCTGGTGGTGCAGTGGTTAAGAATCTCTCTGCCAATGCAGGGGACATGGGTTCGAGCCCTGGTCCAGGAAGATCCCACATGCCACGGAGCAACTAAGCTCATGTGCCACAACTACTGAGCCTGTACTCTAGAGCCCATGAACCACAACTACTGAAGCCTGTGTGCCACAACTACTGAAGCCCGCATGCCTAGAGCCCATGCTCTGCAACAAGAGAAGCCACTGCAATAAGAAGCCTGTGCACTGCAACAAAGAGTAGCCCTGACTCTCAGCAGCTAGAGAAAACCCACATGCAGCAGCAAAGACCCAGAGCAGCCAAAAATTAAATAAATGAGTAAATAAATAAATTTATTAAAAAAACAAACAAACAAGCAAAGAAACAAACAATGAGAAAAAACTGTGCTGCACAGGACATCATCAGTAAAGTGAAAAGATATTCCACAAAATGGGAGGAAATACTGGCAAATAATTTACCTCTTAAAGTTCTAGTATCCAGAATATATAAAGAACACTTGCGACACAACAGCACAAAGACCAATATGGACTAAAGATTTAAACAGACATTTCTCCAAAGAAAATATGCAAATGGACAATAAGCACATGAGAGTATTTTCAACATCATTTGTTATTAGGGAAATACAAATAAAAATTTCAATGAATACCATTTCATACCAAATAGCATGTCTATAATAAAAAACACAGACAAAAACAAGTGTTGGCAAGGATATGGAGAAATCAAAACCATTACACATTGCTGCTGGGAATCTAAAATGGTGTAGCTACTATGGAAAACAGTTTGGCAATTCCTCAAAATGCTGAACATAGAGATGCCATATGGCCCAACAATTCCATTTCGAGGTATATGCAGAAGAGCATTGGTAACGTCTGTTAACACAAACCCTTGTAAAAGAATGTTCATAGCAGCTTTACTGATAGTCGAAAAGCAGAAGCAACCTAAATGTCCACCGACTGATTAATGGATAAACAAATGTGGTGTATCTATACCATGGAGTACTATTCAGCTATAAAAAGGAAGAACTGACACATGCTACAACATGGATGCACTTTGAAAACATGGTAAGTGAAAGAAACCAGATAAAAAAGGCCACATATTGCATGATTCCATTTATATGAATGTCCAGAATAGGGAAATATGTAGATACAGAAAGTAAATTAACACTGACCAGGAGCTGCTGGGAGGAGAGTGACTGTTAATGGGTATGTGATTTCTTTGGAGGGGAGATGAATATGATCTAGAAACGAGGTGATGATGTCACAGTCTTGTGAATATACTCAAAAGCATTGAGTTATATACTTTTTTTTTTTTTGGCCACACCACATGGCATGTGGGATCTTAGTTCCCAGACCAGGGATTGAACCTGTGCCCCCTGCAGTGGAAGAATGGAGTCTTAACCACTGAACCACCAGGGAAGTCCTATTGAATTGTATACTTTAAAAGGGTTATCATTTTTTGTATGTGAATCACATTTCAATTAAAAAAAAGCAATGTGAGTTCACAGAAAAGCAGACATACCAAGCTTTCCACAAATAAAAAGAATATTGTAAAGCCTGATATAATCGAAGTTGGGGTCATTTTTTTACCTGCTGTTGTGTTAATCTGATACCATCCATTGGCAGAATATTTGAAGCTGAGGGCAAAAAGCATCTCCATATTAGTGAAGTTGCATTATTCAAAAAGAGGGTAAATAGAGAATTTGCATGCCCAGAGCTAAGAATTCATGAGGAAGAAATGAAACCCAGGAAATAAATAATACAAACATCAATAATACGGTTTTCAATTAGTTCAGCACTGTTGCTTGTGGTCAGAAAAGTTTCAAATCACAGAGAAAAGAAAGAGAAGAACAACATTGCAGAAGTTTAGACTTTACTTTGTGAAAACTTATATTGTTATTCTCCTTGTTATTTAATAACTTGTGTATAAATTCTCTCTCCTTAGGGTGATCCAGGTAATCATGACTGTATCATATATCAGGGCTTCTCAAACTGTCAATACCTGGGGACCTTGTTAAAATGTAGATTCTGATTCAGTAGGTCTGGGGTGGGGCATGAGATTCTGACTTTCTGAAGATGTTTTAGAAGATGATGATGCTAATATTTCATGGATCCATCACACTTTAAGTAGCAAGGTCTTACATGACTTTTTTTCTCTTTCTCCCTAGCGCACAGCACTATGTTTAATAAAGGACATCTAGTGGGTAGTTGTTGAATAAACAGATGCTTTTCTTTTATTCTGTGGATAAATATCTTTCTTACATATACTTTCCTAGGCATGCACACAGATTAAAGAAGTTATAGCATGTCACGACATGAGGAGAATATTATGGATTCCATCAGACATTTCTTTCCTCTATAATCTCAGAGTACACGGCTACTGCCAGATTTTTGCACATGAACAGTATGAACTGCAGTCAGCTGTGAAAACTGAAGTTTACCTCCATCATGCATGGAAACTACTTTAGTAAATTTTACTTGAACAAGTGGAACTGTGTCTGGGACTATGTCTGGGACTCCTGCCTGTCAGGACTGACAGTCATCTCCATATGGCTTACCAATGCTGCAAAAGACATAACGTCCCATCAGGGACCTTCTGACTTAACAGGCAAACACATCACAGAATCCATTGGACTTCTCCCCATGAACTGCTTCATGGAAACTTGCCTCAGTGAGGAAGTACAGAACCTAACAATGCCACCTCTCTCCTTTGCTAGCTCCTCCTAGGCCCAGAGGAAAATTATATCCTATGTTACTCAAGATTAAACTAGTTTTTCCCTGAACAGAATGTCCTAGGCCTATGATAGAACAATGCAGGCAGTACTAACCTGCTCACTTGAGGGTAAGCCTCTTGAAGGTAGAGTCTTAAGTCATCAGTACTCAAAGCAGTCATTCCATAATATTTATTGAACACCTACTGTGACAGTTTCTCTAATTATCACAATAACCAAAGAAACATAAGCTCTCTGAGAATAAGGACTTTGTCTGGCTCGTTCAACCTAGTATCTCTAGGAGCTGAAATGATGCCTGACACTTAGCAGGTATGCAATAAACACCAGTTGATTAACTGAATGATCTGTAAATTGGCTAATGTTCCAATTTTTTAGGAAAATAACCCAGAAGTTTAGACATTATGCAACTTCTCTGAAGTCACACAGCTGGTGAATGTCAGGGCCAAAATTCAAAGATGATCCATAGCCTCTGAAATACACACAAGACCAACCATACACTCCCTTTTTTCCTACCTTTCAATAAAACATGGCATCTGCCATCCCCCGAGGAGTGCCCAAGTGTTGTGGGCATAGCCTTTTTCTTTTCAGTCTGACCAAAAGCCCACTCTTCTTTCTCTGGCACCAGATTATATATCAGAATAAATTCTGTGAGAGAGAACCAGGTTTAATTTTTATAAACATAGATCATCAGCAAAGTATAGCAACCAATTACCAATAACAGTAGTGTGTCCTGGAACTCTGGCAGAAAACCACTACATTTTGAGTTGCTAGATTTAGCAAAAAATATATATCAGGTGCCCAGTTAAACTTGAATTTCAAATAACACCAAACAATATTACAATATTAATATGATGCAGTATTTGGGACACACTTATACTAAAAAAATCATTTGCTGTTTGTCTGAAACTCAAATTTAGCTGGGCGTACTGTATTTTATCTGGCAGTTCTAACTGTACTATATCATACCCCCTGCCTAACACACTAGCAGGAGCCAAAAGGTGTTGGTTGAATGCATAAATAAATGGATGAATAGAAGAATAGATAAACAAGTGAATACATGATTATTCAGAATCTCTGATTCTCTGTTTTGGGCATTGCATTTAGGCAGATGTTGGCATTATCCTATTTCATATCTACTGTAACATTGTCATGTATTCTTGGAGTCAGAGCTTATCACCGGGAGCCAGGGGGTCATTTGGCCTGGGCTGCACAGTCACAAAGGGTTTTAATTCCAGGCTTTCAGTATCTTCCGGTTACTTTATCCTTCAGGAGAGGAGTGGGTGCAGGAGTGAAAGGAAATATCTATCAAACAACTTTAAAGTTGTATCTCATGAATAGACCACACCATTAGCCCTATATTAGTTTCCTACTGCCACTGTAACAATTTACTATAGACTTAGTAGCTTAAGAAAACACAAATTTATGAGCTTACAGTCCTGGAGATCAGAAGTCTGAAAATGGGTCTTGGGGGCTAAAATCAAGGGGTTGGTATGTTCCCTTTTAGAAGCTCTAAGGGAGAATCCATCTCTTGCCTTTTCCAATGTCTAGAGGCCACCTGCACTGGTGTGTGGACCCCTTCCAGCAATGACATCACTCAGCCTCTGCTAGCCTCCCTTCTTCTCTGACTCTGACCCTCTTGCCTCTCTTTTATAAGGACACTTGTGATTACATTGGGTCCACCCAGCACATCCAGGAAACTCTTTCCATTTCTGGATCCTTAGCTTAATCATATCTGAAAAGTCCCTCTTATCAGTAAGGTATCATATTCACAGGTTCTGGGGATTAAGACCTCTTGGGGGCTGTTGTTTGACCTACAACAAGCACCATGATTGAATATGTACTTATATCACACAGTGCTCTTAAATGTTAAATGATTAAATGTAAGCCTCTAAAAATATACCTTTTTTTAACAACTTCTGATATTTCTTCATTTTTAAATAACCTTGGAGCCTCTTCTGACTTCTGAGAGGCCCTTCTTGAAGCAATATGATTTCTTATCTTCTAATCAAGGAAGAACTGCATAGTTGGATACACCAAACCAGTGGTTCTCAATCTTGGCTACACATTAGAGTCAACTGAAGGGTTTTTTAAAGTCCCAATACCAAGGCTATGCAGCAAGTCAATTAGATCAGGATGCCTATGGAACGGAGCCAGGCTTCAGTAGTCTTAAAATATCCCCAAGTGATTCCAATATGTCCAAAATTGAGAACTGCTGCACACATAACATTTCACTGCTATGCTAACCTGTTTCTTTCTTCCTCTATTCTTTCCCTCCTCTTCTTCTAGACTGTTTTGCTTGTTATCTGCAAGTTTGTCTCTCTCCCTCATTGAAGTATACTATTTTCATCGCATCATATTCAATAAGCAAAGACATAAAGATGCTCTCAAAACAATCGATATGGAGTGGCTTATTGTGGACAGTGCTGTTCTGGGAACAAAAAGATGCTTTGCTTTACCCCTAAGAAGCAAGTTCTCCACCTCTCTGACCCTCAATTTCCTCAACTGTAGAATGAAGCGTTTGGGATAAAACTCTCTACGGTCTTTTCTAATTTAAACCCCATAATTCTAAATATAGAAAGAAGAGAATGTTCTCATGGAAGGAACTCTGGGTCTCAAACCTAAAGATTAGATCTCATTTAATTAAAGGCAACCTCTATACATCAGTGTTTGCATTAGATTTGTTTCCCCCAGAAGCAGAATATGAGATGCAGATTCAAGAGCAAGTGATTTATTTAGGAGGAAGCACCAGGGCAGCAAGGTAGGTGATTCAGGGTAGATTCTCAAGTTTAGTGTCACTGTGGGTAACTGGAGCTTACTCCTGTTGGGGGACCCTGGAGCCGGTGTAACAGAGGCCTCAGAATTATGCCACCAGAGGGGAGGGGTTGCTGTAGGGAGAGGCCGCTGTCTACGAATATTCAATTTTTGTCAGTCACTACTGACAGCCATTGATGGCTGCTCCTGAGGAATGTTCATTCTCTAGTCCTTTTCAGCTTGCTGTGCATCAGGGCAGAGAAATGTGGGGGGCAAGAGAAGCCCTCAGGCAAAGAGATGAAAATGGTGGCATTTAGATTTTAGGTCAATGTGCACCACAGGGTTAGGAGCAAAGGGGATGTGGACAGATGCTAATGTGGCTCTTTTATTTAATGGCAATAAATTCTTGCTCTTTATACATTAATTAAGGGCATTTGAGGAACAAATATATTAACACTTCTAAAGTACTTTGAGAACCCTCTCCACCTTTGGGAAAGCAGCTGTAAGCAGACAGAGCATTGCAACAAAGTACTCTCCTTGTAAAAATGGTTGTCTTGGATTCTTTTAGAAAAGAGATGAAAAATTTGAACCTATTTGGGTACCATTTAGTTTCATTCTGTTTCAGACCACCAAATGATAATTTTTTCTCAAATATCAGGAGGTTAAGAAGCTAGATTTTCAATACTGAAAGTACACTTCAGGTATTGACAAATCCCTATATAGGTGTTAAGGGGAAAAGGTTGCTGGTATGCTGTATGTCTCATGTCTAAGCTGAAAGGGAGGAATATGTTCTTTTCATATCTATGCCAGGGCCTGCAGACATCTACCAGGAGCACACAGATTTATTTTCACCCCTCTGAGTAAAGAATGTCACGACTACCGTTCAGGCTCATCACAGCTATGTTCTCCTGAGACCATGGACTCCTTCCATGCCTGATTGTAGGGCACTGAACAAGACAGGCTGATCAGTTCTCAATCTAACTATTCCAGAACATTCATGGTACTAGGTGACTTTTTTTTTTAAGTAGGATAAATAGCAAAGATTTATCTCCAAATTTGAAATCTTGCTTAGAATTCCTTCTCTATAATGAAAGAATGATAAATGTTTTGGCTTCAGATCCATTACTCTTATCTCTCTGGGTATCATTTATTAGTGTTCACCAAGACACTGCTGGAAGGGCAGAGTCCATGAGCCAGATACCACCTAGTGCAGAATAGAAGGGATGGAAGAGTCTGGGGGTATGGACAGAGTGAGGTAGGTAGAACATATACCCCCAATGCGAATGAATCCATGCTTTTAGACTGTCTCCAAATAGGAGCATATATTCAAGGCCATCAAAACCACCCAGCCCCATCTGAGTTGACCCCAGACTAGACCAACTGAAAAACCACTCAGCTGAGCTCAACCCACATTGCTTGTCCATAATTGCTTTATTATGAGTAATAAAATGGTGGTTGTCTTAAGTCACTGAGTTTATGGTGGTTTGTTATTCAAAGATAGGTTAGTAATATAATTTTTTAGTCAACAACCAATTGTTGTTTAATAAAGGAAGACTTTGGCATTTCAAAACTATTTAAAAGGCTATGTAGCCTTAGTTAAAATATCTCAAATTTTTGTTGTAAACTCTTTGCTGCCCATAGGCCCACTGTGCGTCAGATAGTCAGATAATGTCCTATAAATTTCCTTCTGTGACACCTTTGCTTATATGAACCCTGAGCATGGGATGCCTATACTAGTCTTCTCAGCCTGCCCACAGCAGGCTATTGTTCAGAATTGTCCTCCTTCACAGTGCTTGCCTTGACCAGCCAGGCTCTAAATGATTTCTTCATCCACTAAACCCATAGAACCATAAATAGAATCTACTTATTTCACACTTTATCCATCCATCTAAATGTCTTACCACCCAACTAGACTGTAGACTTCTTGTAGGAAAGAAGATTCCTGCACCTACTTATGGTATCTTTTACATGCTTCAGTATGTGGGAGGATCCACTCAAAAATGCAAGCATCTCAATGATTTACTATCTATCATTCTTTAAGTTAATACATGGCAGGAGGGAAAGAACAAGGAAACAATGAAAGGTTCTAAGTCCATGGTTCTTTTCTCTTTGACGATACATCTGTGTTCACTCCTTTTTATGACCATTAGCTCTGTGGTTTCCAAATAGGTTTTATGAATGAGGGAGAAATACCAAGGGAGTATTATCCTTAGAATCATTATGAAGTTTTGGTGCTGTGTTGAATGTGGTTGTAGGAGTTATGGTGAAGTTCAAAATGAAGACGGGGGTGGGGGCGTGTGTTCTGCCTTAGTGTAACAAAGTGAGTAAATGCAGAAGACATTCGGTACATTTGTGGTACTGAGTTCACGGAATTAGCCTCATCTGAACTTTCTTGTTTGTCTTTCTTTCCTTCCTCATTACAACACACCTGAGAGGCATATTGAAACTCTAGTCCTCATTATGGCCAATAAGATCAATCCTACATACAAGGATTTCCTTTTAATTTAGTGATACTATCTTTTGAACTTCAAGAAGGTTAGGTTACAGGGATATTATATTTCTGGAGGATGAGCCTTTATTGTCGTTGATAATTTAAAACTCCACTCCTTGGTGGAGAATCTCTGGCAGCTAGCATTGGGACTCAACGGGGTCTCTAGGAAGATCTAAGCAACAGAGTATGAAAGTGCAAGAGGAATGTCAGTCCACACTTTTCTCCATGGAATATGATGAAATATCCAAAGACATTCACAAAGCTGACCTAGGAGAAAATCTGAAAACAAAGACAGAATTTCCTTGGACTCTTAATCCAGAGGTTGAAATGGATGCCTCTTGGAATAAGAATTAAAGGATCTCCTTTCACACTTTCTTAGTTTCAAGTTCAAGGGTTCAAAGGTGGTGGCTGCTTAAGAATGTGGGTTGTTTTTTTTTTATCAGACAGTTTGAATCAAAGTGTGGTTAGTCACTAATTAGCTGCATGACTATGAATAGTTTACTTAACCTTTATTAGTATGGGTCCCTTATCTATAAATTTAGCCCATAGATACTGTAGCCTATAGATTGTTTTGCACATTTCCTAATAAACTGTAGTCATGCAAAAAATGTTAATTTTTATTATGCAGTGTTACTAGCTTACCTTGGTCTTACAATTGTTAAGAAACTCCTTTTGTACTAGTGGCTTCTTTGGTCAGGACTCCAGCAGTTAACCCTTAGACAAAGATTCACTTAGAAGTGATTTATTATGGAATTGTTCCCAAAAAAGACTGATGAAGGAGTAAGGAAAGGTAGACGTGGGACAAGAAGTAGCTGAGTGATGATGGAGAAATTTCAGGCAAATTCTCATCTCCACCTGACCCCAAGGGGAGCTCCACAGTTCACCCTACCTCAGGACAAGGGAACTGGCATTTCATGGTTCAGTGCCAAACAGTCATTATTAACGTTCATCCTGGAAGATGTAAACTCCCAGCCCTCCTGGCTCTGGGTATGCAGGAAAAATGTCTTTAGTAACTTGAGAATATTCTTCCAATAAGAGCCATGGAGTGCCTCTTTATTAGAAGCAAAGTGCACAGAATGAGGAGGAAGAAAGATGGAAAATTGCTGAATATTTTCGAAAAAGAATATGGTTCATTCACACTATATATTTCCATTTCACCACATACCAGGTGTGTTTTAGAGACCTAATGGGAGATGACAAAACTCTACTTTCAAACAAAAATATGACATTGGTCAATGTGAAATATTTCCAATTCAACTTTGCTTCCATATGAATGCGTCCACATGGATGAAGACCTTTTGAATTGTCTGATCTTTTTTTTTTTTTTTTTTATGGTACGCGGGCCTCTCACTGTTGTGGCCTCTCCCGTTGCGGAGCACAGGCTCCGGACACACAGTCTCAGTGGCCATGGCTCACGGGCCGAGCCGCTCTGCGGCATGTGGGATCATCCCAGACCAGGGCACCAACCCGTGTCCCCTGCATCGGCAGGCGGACTCTCAACCACTGCACCACCAGGGAAGCCCAGTCTGATCTTTTATATTCAGATTTTCAGAACAACTCTGACAAACACATGACAGAATCATTTTCATTTTTACTCTTCACTTTAATTCTAATTGGTTTTAGAATTAGAACCATGCACAGGAAGACACTTGGGTACCAAATAACCCAGAGTGTAAACACACAGCCTAGAGTTTCTGTGACTCCTCTGGGAGCCTCAAGGGAAAGGATCAAGCACATGTCCTCTTTCAAGGCTCTCCTGTGGCCGGATATGTGACTCATAAGCAGCTTGCTCAATTTCTTCAATAATGATGACAATCATTATTATAAACAACTCACCACATGTCATGTTCTTTCCTTGCACCAGGCACTTTGCCAAGTGTTTTACCCACTTACAGTGTAGAATTCAAATAGCCCAGTAATGTAGATATGATTCTCATTTTATAGATGAAGAGGCAAGCCTTTCTGATTGGTCTTGAAATATGAAAGCTCAGCTCATTTGCTTTGAGTTGGCACAAACTCTGTGGAGTGTAATTCATACTCCAAAGCTTCCCTTGGGAGCAGGCTGATGTTAGGAATTTACCTGAACTTTCTCCCTACTTGCTTGGCTTCTTTCCTTCGACCAGCTTTCCTCACTCACCAGCCTCTCCTGAGCACGAGTCCTTAGAAAATTACTTGTACATGAGTTCTCATCTTATGGGGAGCTGATCCAAGACATTAGCCCAAGAGGATTATATTACCAATTACAAGACCCAGGGAAGGTGGGTGATACAACTTACTCAAGGTCACAAGTTTAGTTAGGGTGACAACCCACGTATTAACTTAAGTCTGGCTCCTTGTCAAAGTCCTGCTCTAAATGCCACCATATAGTGTCTCCCAATAAACTGAGGTCACACCAACTAAGGGATAGCCTAGACAGATAGTGTTACAGTATCATGACTCTGATAATGCCCATCCCACCCCCACTGCCTTCAACTCCAGAACAACTCTCTTATCGAATATTCAAGATATTGAGGCTCTCTGAGCATCTCTTATAAGAGTCAGCAGGATCTGGGAATCGTGGGAGGGGGGAGCAAAACTTCCTCCCCTGTTAGTCCATTTCTGGCATCTCAGTTTTGTTTCTCTTATTTTTATTTTTAAACAACAAACATTTATTTCTTACAGTTCTGGAGTCTGGGAAGTCCAAGATCAAGATGCTAGCAGATCTCGTGTCTGGTGAGGGCTCACTTCCTGGTTTGCAGATGGCCATCTTCTCTTATATTCTCACATGGCAGAGGGCAGAGAGAGGAAGCAAGCTTTCTCATGTCTCTTCTTTTTTTTTTTTTTTCTTATTTTTTATTTCTCCATTTGGGGAAATGCTTTAGACATTGTGTCACAACATAGGGAAGAGAGGGATATGGAAGGAGGGATATTAATGGCAGGTATGGAAGGAGAAAAACTGGGCTCTACTTGGGATATGCAGACTCCATGAGATAAAACACTTTGTTCTCTGGACTCTGGACTTTGTCTGCAGGATGTGTACAGCTTGGCCAGACTTTCCTTGCACTCAAAAAGAAAGAGTGAGAGTTTACACCAAAGGAATAAATCTGATAGAATTTCAGACACTGTGGTCTCTAGATTGAAATTACTTCAGGGTCCCTCCCAGCACCTTTCCAATCTCACCCGGAAGTGACAATATTTTGCTGCTGATTCTAGACAAACCATTTTCTTAAACTAAAAGAAGTTGCCAAAAGGACACAATTCTAGTACAACAGGAGAAAAATCAGGCAAAATTGTTGAGAGAGTAAATAAGGGTTGGCTGATTTTCAGGTCAATTTGTATTCTGATCACACAGCCTTATCTCTAAATTGTATAATTATGTCTGTAAACTCAGACCATACAGGAATCTATATCAGTGCGCTCTCAACAAAGAGAAAAGGGTAGGTTGCAGCCAGAATTGCTTATCTTACTTTTCTAAAAACGTAGACAAGCATCTTTTAGAAGAAAGTGCAGGCAGGGGAGTGGCGGGCACTTTTCTTAGCACACACTGCACTTCTGCAGCCCAGAGCAGACTTTAGAGTTTGTGTCAGCTCTTCTACACCTGAAAACAAGGAAGGAAGCCCCCACACCCATTCAACCTGCTCTGCAGAACATCTACAGCTGCATGACTCAGATCCAACTTAAAACCAGCACTAACTGTGGCACTAGAGAAATTTGTTTTTCCTCCCAATGCCTGCCTCTGTGCCTGTTTTCCGAGCTGTTCCAGAAGCAGTCTTATCGCTTCATCACAAAAAGGATATGAATTCTCCTCATCAGTACACTGAACACAAGTGTGAATTATATAGAAGTTACGCCTATAAACTCCAGTCATTAGATGAATATTGGTACATTGTTGATCTTAAATGGATTCATATGTAACTTAGATGTGTAATATATGCACAAGATATATTAAAAATGTACTTATTTTAGCCAGAGTTGCCTGGAAACAGAGCCTGAGGCAAGGATTAAATGTCAAAGCTTTCTTTGGGAGTTGGAAACCCAGGACAGTGAGACTGAAGACAGAGGAAAGTGAGGCGGGGAAGGAAGGAAATCAAGATGGCAGGGTACTGTACTAGTCATTACTTTCTGAGGATCTGTGAACAGATATAGTATGTTTGACTGGCAGATGTGCTTGCTCAGCCCCAGGCAATGTCTCTGTACCAGATTTATAAAGACTATGCCTGTGGAATAGTCCATGGGAAAGGATGAGGAGAGGACATTTATTTGCCTGCTCCTTTTTGTGTCTTATTTTCCACTGGTCAAAGGTGACCCCTTAGGGGACTGGCTCCCCCACACATCCAGGCTTATTTATCCAATGGCTTTTCAGCCCCTCAGAGTGACAGACCTCAGACCCCACAGTGTGGTCTTTCTCATTAGTTCAGATGTCATGGGACAAACCAAAAGCTCAGCTAGGTGGAGGGCCTGACATTCCTGGGGTAAATGACTTGTAGTCGGGCCACAGAGGTCTGAGCAGAGTCGGTCATTTGTACAATAAGACAGAGCAAGTGTCTTAGAGAGTCTGGGAGAGGTTGGTACCAAAGGAATCTGAAGACACATATAACATGTGTCAGATAAAATACTATACAATTCATAATTAATAAGTAGGATTGACATTATGTTTGTCATGGTTTTAACAATAGGTGTATTCTACTGAGCAATTTGCTGTGTGCTGGGCATTGCTAAGCCCTTTAACAATTGATTTATTTGGCCTTGTGAAAGACGGACTGCAAAATGGCCACAATCCTCTACTCCTCCTTTGTTACACCCTTTGCAATATGGTCCTGTTGCAATGCCTGTTTTCACGAGGTGGAGTTTATTTCCTGAGCCCTTGACTTTGAATTTGGCCATGTGGCTTGCTTAAACCTATAAAATGCAATGGAAATGACTGTGTAACCACTCTGAGCCTTTGGGGGCCCTGTGTACCACCCTCTCTCTCTCTCAGACCCCCGTCCCCAGAACAAGTATAGGGGGCACAACTGGATAAGGAGAGGCCACAGGGAGCTCAGATGAGCCATCCCAGCTGGGGCCATCCTAGACCAGCCAGACCTGAGTGACCAACTCATCAAGGACACATAAGCAAGCTGGCCGACGTCAGCCATGCCAGATCTTCAGAACCATACAGCCAGCCCACAGATCCATCAGCAAAAATATATGTTTACTGTTGTAAGTCATTGGGGTTTGGGGCATGTTTTTTATGATGCATTAGGGTGGCCACAGATTAGCAATCCAAAGCTTCGCAATCCTGAAAGGTAGACTTGATTTTTTAATTTTAACAATGTGGAAACAGGACAGGTTAAATGACTTGATTGAGATCACACATTAAACATTTGGCTGGAACCCAGGAATATCCAACTCCATCGCTTTAATTGCTACACATTACTCTAACTTTCCCCTGGATCCTTGACCTGTATTCCTTGCTGACTTATGGCTCTTGGTGAATAATTTGACCATGTTGTCTTTTTCCTTATAATGTTGTATCTCCTCTTAATTTTATGCTTGGGAGGGATGGAATTTTGTAATTGAGTATATATGACATACATAAAACATTCAGAGGGGAGAGAATATCAGAAAGTATGATAGAGAACAAACATCAAAGGAAAGGCAATTAAGTACACATTTTCCTCTAAAGGAGGGAAGGCAGGTGAGGCTTGGAGTGGAATGATGTGGGCGGTGAGCCCATCAGGGAATGGCTGGTCCCCTGGGTAGCAGGCATAAGCGGGAGTCTGCAGCATGCAGATATCTTTGAGTTTCAGGATTTTGCATCTCCTTTCTGGGAAAACTGATATCCCTAATTTGCTTTGTCTATTCCTTGAAGCATGTGACCATACATTGATTGGACTGATGTTTGTATGTGGCTTATGGGATCAGTCTCATGCATTCATTTAAAGCCATCCCCCATAGACTACCCACTGGCAGGGTGAAGACCCGGTATCTATATTCAATCAGGGGCCTCTGCCATATATATTCAGCTGGATTTGAAAACAAAGGAAAATACACACAAGGGTGAGGTCGGTCAGCAAGCCTAGGCCTCCTGTGGTGCAAGGGTTTTTCTATCTGCCCCATCAGTGCAGCGGGGAGACGGGGCCTCATTCCCATTAGTGTTAATGGAGCCAATCACATGGATCTACAATGTATCAGTGTGTATCCTCTCATGTTTTAATATCTTAATGCACGAAATTACATCTCTAGGGAAAGGCTTGCCTCCTCTTAAGTACTCCCAATTCCCATTAATGATAATGGAACAGAGAAACACATACACCCACCCTGGCTCAGAAAAGTGGGCAAAAGATGGAAGATGATTAGGTTTGGGGAGTGCCACAGGAAACCCATAGAAACTGCAGGGATGGTCTAAAATGGTCGTTCTTTCCAGGCTCATTTAAGCAGTTTCATTAGACACATATATTTTTCTTAGAACCATCAACAGATAACTGGCTACATTGTCCTCTCCAGGAGAAGAAGATTATGTCTGTACATGTGAGCTGACACAGACTCTAAAGGCTGCTCTGGGCTGGAGAAGTGCAGTGCAAGCCAAGAAAGTGCACACCACGCCCCTGCCTGCACTTTCTTCTAAAAGTTGCTCTTCTGTGTTTTAGTTAAAGCAAGATAAGCAACTTCAGCCATACCCTATTTTTTTCTCTTTGTAGAGAGGGCACTGGTATAGATTCCTGAATAGTTCAAGGTTATTAAAGAGACATTATACAATTTAGAGATAAGGCTATGTGATCAGAATACAAATTAATGTGAAAATCAGCCAACCCTTATTTGCTCTCTCAACAAGTGTGGCTGATTTTTCTCCCGGTGGACTAGAATTGTGCCCTTTTGGAGACTTCTTGTAGTTTAAGAAAATGGTTTGTCTAGAATCAGCCACACCTGTAAGCAGCATAATATTGTTGCTTACGGGTGAGATTGGAAAGGTGCTTGGAGGGACCCTGAAGTAATTTCAATTTAGACACCACAGTGTCTGAAATTCTATCAGATTTATTCTTTGGGTGTAAACTCTCTGACTTTTTTGTTTGTTTTTAAATGTAGAGCAAAAAGAGTGCTGGGAGAGCTAATATATTCTGTAGTTAACACCCATGAGGGGATACGTTCAACAGAGAGCACCTGGATGTGATTCATAGAGGGCCAAGGATGCTTCCAGGTGGACGAGAAAGTGCAGGGAAGAGAAGAAACAGTAGGGGGATGTAGAGAGGGACCAAGATGAGCTTTGCTTACATTCTCCTTAGACATGTTGAGAGGCCGGAAGGAGTACCTGTACTGTTGAGCTGGGTGTGCACTGCAGAAGGAATTCTTTCTTTGGGCACTGTTTCTTGCCCTTTTTTGGGGTGAAGGTTAAGAACGTACTCTGAGACCCCAACGAAAGCTATGCACCCTCCTCTCAGAAACACACACTCACATACATACACAAGCTTACACACAGTTTCATAGAATGTAACGTGTTCGTGGATCCCCTGATGTCTACTCATGGGCCCCAAGCTCAGGGAAACAGGCAAACATTTAGAAGAGTGCAAGGTCAGAACTCCAGTATGATTGGAGACATTAGATCATGGAGAACAACGGTCTGGGTCTCTCATTACTAACAATCCCATATAGAATGTGAGTTTTGGGTAGCAAGGATACTTTAAATAGACATATTGAGACTGGTGGAAATACTAAGATACTCTAAGTTAGAATGCTACTTGCTGAAAAGGTTACATATCTAGGCGTGGGTAAGGATGAGTTTTTTTGTGGTTTGTTTAACATCTTTATTGGAGTATAATTGCTTTACAATGGTGTGTTAGTTTCTGCTTTATAACAAAGTGAATCAGTTATACATATACATATGTTCCCATATCTCTTCCCTCTTGCGTCCCCCTATCCCACACCTCTAGGTGGTCATGAAGCACCGAGCTGATCTCCTTGTGCCATGCGGCTGCTTCCCACTAGCTATACACCCTACGTTTGGTGTATATATGTCCTCGATGCCATTCTCTCACTTCATCACAGCTCACCCTCCCACCATATCATAAAGTCCATTCTCTAGTAGGTCTGTGTCTTTATTCCCGTCTTACCCATAGGTTCTTCATGACTTTTTTTTTTCCTTAGATTCCATATATATGTGTTGGCATACGGTATTTGTTTTTCTCTTTCTGACTTACTTCACTCTGTATGACAGACTCTAGGTCCATCCACCTTACTACAAATAACTCAATTTCATTACTTTTTATGGCTGAGTAATAGTCCATTGTATATAAGTGCCACATCTTCTTTATCCATTCACCTGTTGATGGACACTTAGGTTGCTTCCATGTCCTGGCTATTGTAAATAGAGCTGCAATGAACATTGTGGTACATGACTCTTTTTGAATTATGGTTTTCTCAGGGTATATGCCCAGTAGTGGGATTGC
>NC_041227.1:36866454-36867381 GCF_002837175.3 Physeter macrocephalus
CCTATGTTTTCCTCTAAGAGTTTTATAGTGTCTGGCCTTACATTTAGGTCTTTAATCCATTTTGAGTTTATTTTTGTGTATGGTGTTAGGAAGTACTCTAATTTCATTCTTTTACATGTAGCTGTCCAGTTTTCCTAGCACCACTTATTGAAGAGGCCATCTTTTCTCCATTGTATACTCTTGCTTCCTTTGTCAAAGATAAGGTGACAATATGTGTGTGGATTTATCGGCTTTCTATCCTGTTCCATTGATCTATATTTGTTTTTCTGCCAGTACCATACTGTCTTGATTACAGTAGCTTTGTAGTATAGTCTGAAGTCAGGGAGCCTGATTCCTCCAGCTCCGTTTTGGCTTTGGCTATTCAGGGTCTTTTGTGTTTCCATACAAATTGTGAAATTTTTTGTTCTAGTTTTTTGACAAATGTCATTGCTAGTTTGATAGGGATTGCATTGAATCTGTAGATTGCTTTGGGTAGTATAGTCATTTTCACAATGTTGATTATTCCAATCCAAGGACATGGTATATCTCTCCATCTGTTTGTGTCATCTTTAATTTCTTTCATCAGTGTCTTATAGTTTTCTGCATACAGGTCTTTGTCTCCTTAGGTAGGTTTATTGCTAGGTATTTTATTCTTTTTGTTGAAAAGGTAAATGGGTGTGTTTCCTTATTTTCTCTTTCAGATTTTTCATTGTTCGGCTATAGGAATGCAAGAGATTTCTGTGCACTAATTTTGCATCCTGCTACTTTACCAAACTCATTGATTAGCTCTAGTACTTTTCTGATAGCACCTTTAGGATTCTCTATGTATAGTATCATGTCACCTGCAAACAGTGACAGTTTTACTTCTTCTCTTCTGATTTGGATTCCTTGTATTTCTTTTTCTTCTCTGATTGCTGTGGCTAAAACTTCCAAAACTATGTTGAATAA
>NC_041227.1:36867829-36868589 GCF_002837175.3 Physeter macrocephalus
TTTTAGTGGTACGCAGGCCTCTCACTGTTGTGGCCTCTCCCATTGCAGAGCACAGGCTCCGGACGTGCAGGCTCAGTGGCCATGGCTCACGGGCCCAGCCGCTCCGTGGCATGTGGGATCTTCCTGGACCGGGGCACAAACCCGTGTCCCCTGCATCGGCAGGCGGATTCTCAACCACTGCACCACCAGGGAAGCCCCTCATCAGTGATATTGGCCTGTAGTTTTCTTTCTTTGTGACATCTTCGTCTTGTTTTGGTATCAGAGTGATGGTGAACTCATAGAATGAGATTGGGAGTGTTCCTCCCTCTGCTATATATTGGAAGAGTTTGAGAAGGATAGGTGTTAGCTCATCTCTAAATGTTTGATAAAATTCTCCTGTGAAGCCATCTGGTCCTGGGCTTTTGTCCGCTGAAAGATTTTTAATCACAGTTTCAGTGCTTGTGATTGGTCTGTTTATATTTTCTATTTCTTCCTGGTTCAGTCTCAGAAGGTTGTGCTTTTCTAAGAATTTGTCCATTTCTTCCAGGTTGTCCATTTTATTGGCATATAGTTGCTTGTAGTAATCTCTCATGATCCTTTGTATTTCTGCAGTGTCCGTTGTTACTTCTCCTTTTTCATTTCTACTTCTATTGATTTGAGTCTTTTGCCTCTTTTTCTTGATGAGTCTGGCTAATGGTTTATCAATTTTGTTTATCTTCTCAAAGAACCAGCTTTTAGTTTTACTGATCTTTGCTATCGTTTCCTTCATTTCTTTTTCATT
>NC_041227.1:36869326-36870146 GCF_002837175.3 Physeter macrocephalus
TAAATTTACCAAGGCTTGATTTGTGACCCAGGATATGATCTATCCTGGAGAATGTTCCATGAGCACTTGAGAAGAAAGTGTATTCTGTTGTTTTTGGATGGAATGTGCTATAAATATCAATTAAGTCCAGCTTGTTTAATGTGTCATTTAAAGCCTGTGTTTCCTTATTTATTTTCATTTTGGATGATCTGTCCATTGGTGAAAGTGGGGTGTTAAATTCCCCTACTATTATTGTGTTACTGTCAATTTCCCCTTTTATGACTGTTAGCATTTGCCTTATGTATTGAGGTGCTCCTATGATGGGTGCATAAATATTTACAATTATATCTTCTTCTTGGATTGATCCCTTGATCATTATGTAGTGTCCTTCTTTGTCTCTTGTAATAGTCCTTATTTTAAAGTCTATTTTGTCTGATATGAGAGTTGCTACTCCAGCTTTCTTTTGATTTCCATTTGCATGGAATATCTTTTTCCATCCCCTCACTTTCAGTCTGTATGTGACCTAGGTCTAAAGTGGGTCTCTTGCAGACAGCATACATACAGGTCGTGTTTTTGTATCAATTTAACCAGTCTACGCCTTTTGGTTGGAGCCTTTAATCCATTTACATTTAAGGTAATTATTGATATGTATGTTCTGATTAACATTTTCTCAATTATTTTTTGTTTGTTATTGCAGGTGTTTTCCTTCTCTTGTGTTTCCTGCCTGGAGAAGTTCCTTTAGCATTTGTTGTAAAGCTGGTTTGTGGTGCTGAATTCTCTTAGCTTTTGCTTGTCTGTAAAGATTTTAATTTCTCTGTCAAATCTGAATGAGATCCTTGCT
>NC_041227.1:36870166-36870642 GCF_002837175.3 Physeter macrocephalus
TTGCAGAGTTTCTGCTGAAAGATCAGCTATTAACCTTATGGGGATTCCCTTGTATGTTATTTGTTGCCTTTCCCTTGCTGCTTTTAATATATTTTGTTTGTTTTTAATTTTTGATAGTTTGATTAATATGTGTCTTGGAGTTTTTCTCCTTGGATCCTGTATGGGACTCTCTGCGCTTCCTGGAGTTGATTGACTATTTCCTTTCACATATTAGGGATGTTTTCAACTATAATCTCTTCAAATATTTTCCCCATCCCTCTCTTTTTCTCTTCTTCTTCTGTGACCTCTATAATTCAAATGCTGGTGCATTTAATGTTGTCCCAGAGGTCTCTGAGGCTGTCCTCAATTCTTTTCATTCTGTTTTCTTTATTCTGCTCTATGGTAGTTATTTCCATTATTTTATCTTCCAGGTCACTTATCCGTTCTTGTGCCTCAGTTATTCTGCTATTGATTCCTTCTAGAGAATTTTTAATATC
>NC_041227.1:36870686-36952058 GCF_002837175.3 Physeter macrocephalus
TTTCCAAGATTTTGGATCATCTTTACTATCATTACTCTGAATTCTTTTATGTAGACTGCCTATTTCCTCTTCATTTGTTTGGTCTGGTGGGTTTTTACCTTGCTCCTTCATCTGCTCTGTATTTCTCTGTCTTCTCATTTTGCTTAACTTACTGTGTTTGGAGTATCCTTTTCAAAGTCTGCATGTTTGTAGTTCCCTTTGTTTTTGTTGTCTGCCCCCAGTGGGTAAGGTTGGTTCAGTGCGTTGTGTAGGCTTCCTGGTGGAGAGGACTGGTGCCTGTGTTATGGAGGATGAGGCTGGATCTTGTCTTTCTGCTGGGCAGGACTGAGTCTGGGGGTGTGTTTTGGGGTGTCTGTGACCTTATTACGATTTTAGGCAGCCTCTCTGCTAATGGGTGGGGTTGTGTTCCTGTCTTCCTAGTTGTTTTGGCATGGGGTGTCCAGCACTGGATCTTGCTGGTCGTTGAGTGGAGCTGGGTCTTTGTGTTGAAAGGGAGAACTCTGGGAGAGCTCTTGCTGATTGATATTACGAGGGGCCAGGAGGTCTGTGGTGGACCAACGTCTTGAACTTGGCTCTCCCACCTCAGAGGCTCAGGCCTGACAACTGGCTGGAGCACCAAGACCCTGTCAGCACACAGCTTCTGAGCCTCTTTCATCCGAACTGTATTTTCCTGCCTTTGCTGGGGTGTGTTTGAAGACAGATCACCAACAAAACAGCCTAAGGATGAGTTTTAAGTTGACACACCTATGTTTTCATGCAGAATGATTTTGGGAAGTAGCCCAACCCTTTCCATCCCTCTCTTATACACACACACCCACACAATCATCCTTCTTCCATGACTGTTTCAGAATCACTTAAGTAGGAAAGAATCAATAGGCCTTAGCAACATTCCATGATTGAAATATCAACTACTCCTCCATGCTTACTGGCCTCTCAATTAGTCTGGTTTCCTAAGAGAAAAACACCACATTGAAACAGTACCCTCTGGTCTTATACCATTCTTGTTCCAGTCTTTCAGTCAGCAAACGACAGGCCTCAATATCATACCTGTAGGGGCAGAATTAGAAGATTACTCTACTTTCACAGGCTTGAGAGAACAAAAATACAATGATTCAATCCTTCATTTCATGACCTCTTAGAAATAAGCAAAATCTCTGCCATGTGAAACTAAAGTGGTTACTTTGAATAGTTTAACTGTCACATATTAGCGAGAAGTTCTTCAAAAGTAAGCAAATGTTAATTCCTCAATCAAATATATGCATTCTTGAGTTTGCAAGACATAAATGATGTGATCTCAATTATTATAGCAGAAACTTGTCTTGTTTTAGCTCCATGTTTCCTGGAGGTGCGTGAAAAGAGTAATTCCTTGGTAAAAGTGGATAGATCAGACAGAATAACTTCTTAACTCCATTTTCCCTTTTTTTTCTTTTCAGTTTTGCAAGTCACTGAGTCTACATCAAGAAAAGCCCTGAATTACAGTATATTTGTTCTTAAACCAGATGACTGTTGTTCTTGAAAATATGAGCATAGTTACTAGTGATACCCTCAGGCCCACTTTAAAGTCCTCTTACAATTAAATCCCATCATTTCGGCCTGACCATTTGGTCTAACTGATAGAGAAGGCTACAATTAAGATCAGGGCCCTGTCCACAAATTCATTATTCTTAACTCTGCTTACAAATGATTGTGTCTGACTACCCACTTTGTACATGATGGCTGCAAAGGTCTGATTAATCCTGTGGCCATGAAAGGTAGAATGAGGAGCCCTTGACTGCCCCTAATTTGTGAACGAATTAGTCACCATTGAATTCTTTCTCTGTAAAAGTTTCCCAATTCAACATGGACTTTTTACCAAAGACACTTAATCATGTGCCATAGAGATACAGGGACCTCCTAGAGGTTGTACTTAGTTACTTGGCATGGCTCAGCCCCATTTATCCTTTTTTCATCATCACTCCAAACTCCTTGTTGTGAAACAGAAATGTTAGCCAGTGCTCACAGGAGAAGACTTTTCAGATGCAATTCTGGAAGATAGGCTGGCCCAGAAAACAGGGTACCCATCTTTAAATTCCAAGGCACTTTTCAAAAGAAAGAGAAGACATCCACTCAGGGAGGTAACTGGTTAGAAATTAAATTCACCATAGTTTTTCTATTAGTCACCCTCCTTGCTTAGCTTCCAATGTGGAGAAGTGATGGATGATGCTTAGGAAACCCTATGATTTGATTAGCTTGTAGAGGTGGGTTATGAATATCTCAAAGTGGGATATAAACATCTAATGATTCTAGAACAATGTGATCTGTTTGCATCCATCAAATTTCCCTCCTGCACCACGTGCCAGCTTTGCTCTTTATGAACAGTGGTCAAGTGTGCAGGAGAAAGTGACAACCAAAGATCTATAGTTCTGTTTACCTGGGGTTCCTAATTTTCAGGTAGACTTGGCCTTAGAAAAGAGTCCCCAAGAAATTGTGACAGTACAGGTGAAGTGTGCAATCCTAGACAGGGCTGCTGTATGTCTGCATGTGTATAATGAAGTTCCTACTGTAAATCACACTGTTCTTTGGTAATAAGAAGCCAATGCCCTACACTTCTTAGGTGTTTTGTTTCTACACTCAGATCCATGCTGTGGACCAGTGGTAAGAAACCATGGCATATATTCAAGCTATGTGCTTGCACTGGCTTCCTGTCAACAAAACCATGCACCTGATATTCTTTAAACTGTATCCTTTCTATGAAATATTTGATATGACAGGGTGATCTAGGTAATAGAGGAGACATTGAACAATCATTGTCAAGATACACTCGAAGTGACATTTCAGAAAATCAGACAGTAAAAAGGAGAACTTGATAATTCACCTAATTCAGGATCAAGAATGCAGCAAAAACACCCAAGTGGATAAGCTGTTATTGTCAGCTGCCTCTGTTTGTTGCTGCGAGGGTACCTCTGAACACCCACCCTTCCAATTTTCTGCTTTAATCTAGAAAGAAGAAACCCTGTTTGAATTGTATTTAAAGGAAGAACTACTAGCTTCTAAGTGATATTCTGAGGGATTCATCTATGAGTAAGACCCACAGAGGAACTTGGAGGATCCGTTCATGCTGCTCATGCCCTCTGCCCTTTGGGGTCTTCTTTGTCTAGTCATAATTATTCTAGCCTAAGTTAAAGTTACTGTAGTTTGGTCCCTTGTAGATATTGGTTAGCATTTATTAGTCAAGGTAGGTAGCTTGAACTGTGGTTGACAAACGGTCCTGGAATCTCAGTGCCTGAACCCAAGGAAGGCTTATTTCTTGCCAAGGCAACATCCACTGAGTGTTCACAGAATCCCCCAGGATAACAGTTCTCCAGATAATAGTGGTCCAGGCAGATGGGGGTGCTACTTTTAGCCACAGCATCAAGAACAAGCAGCCTCCTTGTTCAACAGGCAGGGGAAGAAAAACATACACGAACTTTTCACTGCTTCATTCACATCTCTGGCCATTGGCCAGAACCTGTCCAAAACCTCCACCCCACTGCCAAGAGGCAGGGATGTTTAATCTTCCAGTGCTCCTGAAACCAGATTTGGGTGAGAGCTAGAAATCGCTGTAATGACATTTATAATCCCAAAGTAGATTTTAACTCAAGCTAGAAAACGATCGAGCTTTCAGCTTTTAATTCTTTTTCCTCATCTTAAACCCCTCGGGTCCTACATTGCCACAAAGGAAGAAAGAAAAAGCACTGCATTTCCTTTTGTTTGTGATAAACAGGAGGCCAAAATGGCTGGTGCTTCCAGGTCCTGATTTATTGGTTCAGCCAGAGCTACTGCAATGTTGCATCCTTCCAGAACACTCAGCAACTCAGCAGGCCTTTTAAAGAATCCCAACTGGCTCCCACACTGAAGAGGAGAGAAGGGAGAAGTATCATCCCAGCTAGCTCTGGTTGAAATGGAAATCTCAAACCGAAACTAGAACTCTCATGGGGGTTGTCTTTAAAAAAGAACGGCAGGGCTCAGTGGTTCTGGGTGACATATGTTGGATCATTTGAATTTTGTTTCTCTCTACACAGTTTAGTCAGAAAGTACATGGGCTTGAAGCACTAAAAAAATACCACAGAAAATGGAACTTTAACATGAAAAGACAGCTTAGGAATTTCTCCCAGATCAGGGCAGCATGGTATTTGTCAGCCCAGGCTATTTTCCTTTATCTCCCTCTTGGTCCTGGAATATCATTTTCTAAAACTCTATTAAATGACAGTCCTATAATATCCTACACTATTATCGGCCCCCGCCTCTCCTGACTTATTTGGTTATCCTTTCTGGAAAGGCATATCTAACACTTTCTATTTGCTTTTTCTATCTCTAGGACATTCAAGGTCCTCTTTCAAAGGTCTCAGCTCCCCAAGGCTTTCTCTGCATGCTCTCTGTGCTGTGCAATGACCACTTTATAAAACACCATCCTTTTCTCCAGGAGGTCCTCTATGTGGCTGAGAACTTAATCACACACCAGCTTGTTCAATCAGTGTTGCCAGGTGTGTTAGTCATGTCTTTCTGGGGAGGTCAATGGTCCTTGACACACTGTTTCTCTTTCAGACTCAATAATACTGAGTTGACATTGCAGGTGAGGTGTTTAATAGCTTTTGTTGGTTGATTGCATAATGGTACCCCGCCTACTCAAACTGGGCGACATGACATTTCTGAGGCATATGTGTTATACATGATATGCGCTCTGGCCATGACTGATGGTGTGGTCTCATCCATCCACTCCCAAACGATGGCTGGGGCTGAGTCCACATCGGAGGCCAAGGGCAAAACATGCTGTTTGTGTTGGGACCCCACTGCATTGCTGTCTCTGGGGCATTGGAGAGGTCTGTAGACTGGGTTACCATTCCCAATTTTTCGGTCCTTCTTAAAATACAGTTATATTTCCATGCTCCTTTGCCACGTGATTTTCCCTTCTAGTAGAGTAGGCAGAGTACTCATTCCTATGCTGTTCATTTTGGGTTCATATGATTTGCTTTGGCCAATAAAGCATTAGCAGACATACCATGTGCAGAAACCTTAAATATGCTCTGTGGTTAGTTTAGGTGCTTTTGCGCCACCATTTGTCTTATGAAGAACTTGTCTTTGATGTTTATCTGGTCTCAAAATTATGAAAACACATGGAGCAGACTTGAATGTGATCTGAATTTGAGTCCAACCTAGCCCACCTGAACCAGGTAAACTCAATCAAGATTTGCCAAACCACAGCTGACCTTTAGAGAAGAGAAATAAGCATCTGTTGTTTAAGCCGCTGAGATTTGGGTGGCGGGGGGATGGGGGGGGTTGTTACAAAGCATTATTGCAGTAAAAATCTAATACAGGGAGAGACTGGGTGGTGAGACATCCAGGGTCCGAAGTCCTCACAGATAAGTGGTAGGAAAAGAGTAGTTGCTGGCTTGGGGGAAGGAATAGGGAAGATGATGGAAGAAAACAGTGACCTCGCTGGGGAGAGCCCAGACAATAACAGACAGAACATGGCCCCCTGAGAACAACCAGGTGGGTGGCTGGCCTGTGGCACGGACACCTCAAGTGACACACCTTCTCTATTTGCAGACCTTCTGCTTGCTGTCACAGTGGTGAACTATGCTGTCCTTCAGATGCCCTAATGTGGTCTAAGGATAAAGTGTAATGGTTAAGAGGGTGAATTTTGGAGCCCGACTCTCTGGGTTCTGTTCTTGGCTATGCCACTTTGCTGGCTTTGAAAAGTTATTTGGCCTCTTTGTGTCTCAGTTTTCTTATCTGGGAAATGGACTAGTAATACCATCTACCTCATAAAAATCACTGTGAAGATTAAATGTTTTAATATGTATAAAGTACCTAGAAGAGGACCAGGAAGGTAGTAAGTACTCAGTAAGTGTTAGTGGTTATTATCATTATTATTATTTCACCAGAATTGAGGGCACAGAAGCCCACTGCACCCTGCTGAGTACCCTGTGGGGAGTTCGGATGAATACAAGATATGGTGACTACCCTAAACAAATGTGTGATCTGAAATGGGAGATAATACTCTACAAGTACTTACTACATGGGATACCCAGTGGTCATACCCAATGCTCAGCAGGGGAGAAGGACCCACATGCCCTGAGGCCAAACTTACTGAAAGCTCATTTGGTCTGATCCTGAGACAAGTCTGGGGAATAAAATATGAGTTTTATAAACAAAGGGTTTATGAAAAAAGGGTTATGAGAATGTAGAATGGAGAGCAATTACAGATGTGTGGGGAAGATGGAAGACTTTCTACAGAAGAAGTGAGGTTCAGTGTGGATCAAAGAATGCTCTCACGGAGACAGAAAAATCAAGGATGAGGGAATTCCTGTCAAAAGAAACTTTTGCAGAAAATTGGGGAATGGCAATCATTACAGACCCAGGGGAGCTGATGAGGTGTAATCATATAATCATCCTTGTCATCATCTTATTTTATTCTGTGCTATAATTTCCTTTTTGACAAATGGAGGAATTACACCTCAGAGAGGGGGAGGAACTTACCAAATCTCACACAACCCATTTTGGAGTTGTGTGGGGACTCAGGATCTTTCTGACCCCAAAGCTCATGTTTTATTACTTTAGCTTTTGTTGTGGATATCAGCAGAAGGTAGAGAAGGAATATCAATTTGGGGTCACATTTGGAGGGTCTTGATGGTCAAGCAAATGTGTTTGATCAGTATTTGGTAGTCAACTTGGGGCCTTAAAAGGTTTCTTGTAGAGGACAGACGCCACCCTAACTGAGCTTCCTTCCATAGGGTAACTCATTTTGTGTGCGGTGAGCCAAGTGGTTAGAGAGGGTGAATTTCAGAGCCCGAGAAACCACTCCAGAAGCATCAGCATTAGTCTAGGTGTCAGGTCACTGGTTGTGCATGGGAGTCAAGGTAGAAGGAATGGACTCTGTTTTATTCAGCTGACAGGGAATACTTTTGGGATAATGCTATTGATATAGTTGTACTAAGTTGCCCCTACTTTTTTTTAACATCATAACTGTTAATAACTTTTTATTTGGAAACTTACAAAAAAGCTGCAGCAGAAGCACAACAAACACCCAAATTTATCTGTTCTCAACATTTGGACTTATTTATTTTCCTTTTCTCTCTCTAAATATACATACATACACATATACATAAATATATTTTTTGTAAACCATTAAGGAGTAGGTAGCATACATTATGGATTTTTACCAGAAGGTTCTTAAGTGTATATTTCCTAAGGATAAGGATAGTCTTTTTTTTTAAGGATAGTCTTTAAATAAACCACAGTCACTTGTGAATTTCAGGACATTTATGACATTATTTTCCTTCTACTGCAAGATCCAGTGTAGGAGCACACATTTCATTTAATTGTTTAGTTTTCTTTCATCTGGAACTGTTCCTCAGCCTGTCTTTTCAGTTATGACATTGACAGTTTTGAATAGTATGACTGCCTCTTTTTAGTTGAATATTCCTCATTTGGGAATTTCCCAGAGTTCCTCATGCCCAGATTGAGTTCTGTATTTTTAGCTGGAATATCGCATGGGGGATATTGTGACTTTGTCAAGATATCACATTCAGAGGCATAGGATGTCCACCGGCCCATCACTGGTGATGATGATTTTGATCACCCAAAGTATTATCCAAGGTTTTCCCCTTCCAGGGGTTGTCCAGTTTCTTCACAGTGTAGTTAATATGCTTCACTTGCAACTAATAAAACAGTTTGTCAAAGACACTTACAACCATGCAACTATCTTGCTCCTCATCAAAATTTCTCCATGAATTAAGCATCCTTTGATGATTCTTGCCTGCTCCTATCTTTGCTATGATGGGTACAAAATAATGATTTTCAAACTCTTGTTCATCTGCTTTATCTACCAGCCAGGAATCAGCATTCTTTTGAAGCAAGAGCCTTCCTTCTCCCCTGTTTATTTATTGGTCTGTCTAGCTATTTTTGGTATGGACTCAGGCGTTACCTTCCTTAAATATTTTGATGCTCAAATTGTTCTAGATTTGGGCAACAAGAGCTCCTTCAAGTTACTCCCATGTCTTTATGATATAACCCCAAGGCTTTATTCTTTTAAACAGTTAAAAGAAATTTTCTGGTTTAACAAAAAAACCTTGGGCAGACTATCTTCTATGATCATGTTCTAGAAAGAAAGAAGCAAGAAACAAGCTCATTTCAAGAAACAAGCTCATTAAGTGATCAAACCCAGAACTACTGCCTTCATTACTTCTTTGTTATAAGCAACTGAACTATGATCCCGGTTTTTCTTGAAAATCATATACTCTTGCTTCTCAACCACTCAGAGCTCATTTAAAAGTCCTTCACCTTAGAAATGGCCTTGGTTGATCCAGAATTTCAGCACCAAATTCTGGTCACTTGTTTTGTATTCTTATACAGTGCTTGCTCTACTTCTGGGCTCAGGTCTTTCCTTCAATTTGAGATCAATGGATGGTTAAGCTAAAATGTTACCCAGGCAACAAAGATCATGACTCAAATTCAGTCAAGAATTTGAGTCCTGACTATGACACTCTGTGGGGAAAAGAAAACCTGGGATTAGAAGTGGAAGAAGTTTCAGAGAGTGTGGCACTCTCTTGCCAGATCTCTTGTTGTCACCAGGACCTTGGTTCAAGGTGTGTCCATTAGAGATATGAGTTGGAACATATTCTCTTCCAGCTCATCCTCCATGGAGGAAACAAGGGACAATTAAAGAAATTATGAGTTACCAAAATATCCTTTATTAGCAGTACACTAGGATATGGTTATCTAAGGTGAACATCCAAACTGGTAGGCAGCAGGCACTGGTGCCTCACCTTGATCCCATATACTAGGACAGTACATCCATGCCCAGCTGCTTTGTGTGTTGGCAACTAAAGACTCACAGCTGCTCCCTTGTCTAGAAAATTGCCCTGAGCCAATGGGAGCCTTTGTGCCCAGGAAGTGAGGCTCATCTCCTTGGACTCAGGACAACCTGAAGCCAATGAGTGATGGATTCAGGGGTACAGAAGGCTGATCCTTTTTCCTTAAATTGGAACCAACTCTGTGGTACAATTCCTGTTGCAAAGCTGCTTGTGAGATCAAGTGGAAGCTGGACTCCAGAGGAGCCCACAGTCTTGCTCAGCTAGTTCTCCTGACACATCTTCTTTCTCTCCCAAGAACACTCTCAATAAATCATGTGTCTCGGGATGCAAATTCTTGTCTCAGGCTCTGCATCTAGGGAACTTGACCTAAATAATCCAACCAAATTAATATGGGAACATTTTGCCCTCTATATATTCCAGAAATGCATTCCAAGGATGCATTGTATATTCTCACCTTTCTTGCTTTTGAACTTGAATTTCTTCCACTCAGAATGTTTTCTCCTCGCCGTCTCTCCTTTTGAAATGCTATCTGTGAAAATCCAGTTCAAATGCTTCTTCCTCCATGAAGCATTCCAAGGTTCCCTGAATCAAAACCAATGTCCCCTTTTCCCATATTCCTTTGGGTCTTTGTTTCTCTAGCAAGGCACTTTCCATATTCTGCTTTTCTTTTTATTACCAGTGAAGTCATCTCACTTCTCCACTGTACTTGAAGAAAATACATCTTATTCCCTTCTATTCACATCTCTTCAGTCCATTTCCCTTCTGATCTTTTCAGCTTGGCCAGCTTACCTACATTCTGCATGGCCCATAAGACAGATGCTGAAAACATTTTCTGCCCTAGGTAATGCCCCAACCATTCGTCATAGACACACCACACCCTGATGCTTGAATTCCAGGCTTTGTATTTACCCTTGCTTTTTCCTTCTCCTTGCCCCTTCAATGTAGTGTCTTGAACTTGTCCTTTTGAACTTTCATATTTGGTTTCTAGTTTGGCTCTGGATTCAACTCATTCTAATATTCCCTGCAACCTTGGGTGAGAGTTGCTTTCCCAAAGCACATACCTATCAAGGATTCAATACATATGTATGTTCTGGAGCCCATGGGAATAACTGCCCTGTTTTTCCACAAGCACTCAAGTTGTCTACTGGCAGTAACAAAGAACCAAGAAGCTGGGTCATGTTAAATTTTACAACCAATTAGTGGGAGGCCATCACCCAATGAGTAGACTGGCTTACTCAAGTTTGAGCCATTACCTTTTCTAGTGTTTAGTAGATTCAGGTCCTGGTTCAAGCTTTAACTTTGTTTCCTTTCCCCAAGCTCCGGACAAAATCAGGTTCTCCTAGAGAGTGATGGGGGCCATAGTCAGGAGTCTAAAAAGTCAGAATGAGAGATTTTGGGGGGTTCCAGTCTTCTTTGGTGTCAGTGGACTCTGTTGGACCTAGACAGGCTTTTGCTGATTGGTTGGAAAATGTCCATACAATTCTCTGTTCCTAGTTTAATAACTTTTTTTTTTTTTTTTTTTTTTGCGTTACGCGGGCCTCTCACTGCTGTGGCCTCTCCCGCCGCGGAGCACTCCGGACACGCAGGCCCATTGGCCATGGCTCACGGGCCCAGCCGTTCCGCGGCACGTGGGATCCTCCCGGACCGGGGCACGAACCCGCGTCCCCTGCATCGGCAGGCGGACTCTCAACCACTGCGCCACCAGGGAAGCCCCAGTTTAATAACTTTTAACACCATTTTCCATACCGTCTGAGGCCACTCCTAAATGGAGCTTTCTAAGCGAAAGTGTGTTATCAGTTGCAAAGCACTAAGAAGATGTTAGTTGCAGCTGTTTTGGCAAATTAGAATTTCAAGGCAGGAAAAGGGAGTTCATTTGGCTGTCCCTCTTTTCTTAAAATTGAGAAGCTTGAACTCTGGCACTTAATTGTTCTCATAATTACAGCGAGAGCAGGAGAATTAAAACTAAAATTCAAGAAATTACATGTGCAAGGGCAAAAGTGGCTATTAAGTTAAAATGCAGGGTCCATTTTCATTTTACTTAAGATGGCTGTTGAGAAAAGGATCTGAGATGCAGGAAGTGGGGACAGGGCCTATATACTAAGATCTTGACTTCAAAGCCCCATGAATGTGTTTTTAATACTTTCAGCCCCAAATAGATGTCTTAGATAAAATTATTATGCATGAGACACGATGTATTTTTGTGGCTTTACAGAAAGACAAAGATTTTTCATTAATGAGGGTTCCTAGATTTGTGATGTATTTATTGATTATATACCTATATCTTAGGTACGCTTATCAGAAGTCTAAAAATGTCCCTTCATTTCCCAAATACCAGCAAAACTATGTCTAGTTAGAACCAGCCAAAATAGAGGACAGATTTATAACTGATGAAATCTTAGTAGCATTTGGTAACATAAAATAGAGAAAACACATTCTCAATTGAAGGGGACCTACTTCTCCCACTCCTGTTGTGGATAATGTTCTGTTTGTTGATTTGCTCCTTTATTCATCCATATATGCATCTTTTAAATTTTTTTTAACCTTTTATTTTGTGAAATATTTAACTACCAATTCACAAGAAATTGCAAAGAAATGTGCAGGGCAGTTCGGTGTACTCTTCACCCAGCCTCCCCGAGTGTTTGCATCCTGCATAACTAGAGAACTGTATCAAATTGAGGAAATCATTATATGTATGATTCACAAAGCTTATTCAATTACACCAGCACTCGTGTGTGTGTGTGTGTGTGTGTGTGTGTTTGTGTGTGTGTGTGTAGCTCTATACGATTTTCTCACTAGTGTTACTCTGTGTAACCACCACCACAATCAAAATACAGAACTCTTTCATCACCACAAGGCTCCCTCATGTTATCCTTTTATAGTCATACCCACCCTCTCCTCCCCATACTTAATCCCTGTCAAGCACCAGCCTGTTCTCCATTGCTCTAATTATGTTATTTCAGGAATGTAATATAAATTGAATCTTGCAGTAGATATCCTTTCAACATCGACTATTTTTATTCAGGCTAATTTCCTTGAGGTGTATCCAAGTTTTTGTGTGTATTAGTAGTTTGTTCTTTTTTAATACTAAGTGGTCTGAATGGGATGGATGTATCACACTTTATCTATCCACCCACTGAAGACAAAAGACAAAAATTTATTTAAGAATTTCTATGTATCTATTTTAGCTGAGTGTCTCACTAGCCTTAGACATGAAGAGATAAAGCTCAGAGCTGATCGATTATGGAATAGGGTTTAATCTCCAGGAGCACTGATATTGAATTAAGAGAATGGAGATGAGGTAGCCCTCTGAGTTACTTCTCACTGAAAGGCATTATCATGACTCCTGCTGGATGCTAATGGATGTTGCTCACAAGAGTGAGATCAGAACCAGGTCCCAGATTTGAGTTACTATATTTAAACCTCAGGTCTGCAAATTATAGAATGGCAATAGATTAGCTGTGTACTTTTCCAACTTTAAGGTGCATATGAATCACCCAGAGATCCTGTGAAAATGCAGATTCTAATTCAGAAGGTCTGGCTGGGGGCTCCCAGGTGATACTGATGCTGCTGGTCCCTGGGCCTCTTTTTGAGCAGCAGTGGACCAGATGATACCTGAGACTCCCTTATACTTTTCCTTGCTTCCTTGAGACTAGTTTATAGGCTGAGAAGTGAAAGTGCTGGGGATAAAATGTTAAATGACAGGAATTCAGTGATTTGAGATGTACCACTGAGAGAATTGAGAGGCCAGAATGTCAGCCAGTCTCTGCTCCATGTGTGTTCACCTGGGATTACCAAATGGGAACTGCATATAACTCCTCAAGGACCACAGCTTTGGCCCCTGTGACCAGCCATGGACAAGAGCGTGCTTGGTGGGACATGGTGGGACTCTGTGGTTCCCAGCTCTTGCACACCCTAACTCTCCTGAATGACACTGAGGGGAGAGTGAGCAGTGAGGAATGGACTGGATTGCTCTGGAGGCTCATGGTGTTGAGCAGCTGACAACGACTCATCTGTGCTGTATAAACAGAGGAAGAATTTTCTTCTCATGTCCTTTTGCCTTCAGGCATGGAAGGGGGTAGACTTATTCTAGGTCATTCTAATACAACCTAATTAGGCCAAGTGGGTTGCAGATTTGAGTTCAAAATAATGATCATCTTGAGAAGTGTTGTCAAAGTTACAGGTTGTCTTGTGAGGTGATGAACTCCCTTCCACGACAGGAGTGAGGCACAGAGCAAGATGATGGTCTATTGGTTCTATACAAGGATTGCGTGGAAGGATGGCCTAGGTCAGCGGTCAGCCAATTTCCTTCTGTAAAGGGCCAGACAGTAAGTATTTTAGGCTTTTGGACCATACAATCCCTGTCACAACTACTCAGCTCTGCTGTTGTATCCCCCAAAGCAGCCACAGACCACACATAAATAAATAAGCATTGCCTGCATTACGATAAAATGTTATTTATAAACAACGAAATGTGAATTTCACAGTTTTCACATGTAATGAAATATTGTTCCTCTTTTGATGTTTTTTTCTATAATTTAAAAATGTGACAATCATTCTTAGCTCACAGACAAAAACACGGTAGCAGGCTGCTTTTGGCATGTGACCGTTAGTTTGCCAACCTCTGGCCTAGATAAACCTCAAAATGTCAGGAGTCTGGGGCTGCAGGGAGGATTCTGGCCTTGCTTGGAATACTCTGGAGGTGGCTTCCTCCAGCCAAGAGGAAGGGGCTTGCCTTCCACAGGTAAATCCTTGTCTTCCAGAGGTAAATGTGTTTCAGAGAGAGGTGGATGTTTCACTGAATCTCACCCTGCCGGAAGTGGTTGCTCCCTCCCGTGGGCATTAGGATCGGTTCTGACAAGGGTTGACTTTCTCAGACTCTAAGCAGTAGATTCAGCCCACAACATTTGCCCCTGTCTCAGATGGTTTCACCTTTGTACGTTGCCATGAGTTCTTTCATCTGGTTTCATCTAGAGAGCAGGCTGACTGTACCTGCGGACAGCAGCTCTTAGGAATAATCCTTGGTGTAGTTAAGACTTTCTGAGGCTGACCTCCATGGCTCTTTCAGTTATTGTGATTGGCTGCCAGTGTGGACCTGGGTTCTTGGGTGAGCGTCCTGAAACACCACCCCCCATGCCTTCTGCTGCAGACATCAATACGCTCCCCCACATTTGATAATCAATATTAGGCATTACTGCAAACACAAATATTCCCTGGGTGGATAATTAAAATGAACCTGTTCCCAGCTAAAGGCTGTCTTTTGTCATAACCTTTTCACTGCTTTTATCTCATCAGTGAAGTTCTTGGATCAGACTAAGGGGGCAGAAAATGGTTTGATACCTGATTAGAGAAGAAGAAATGGAAAGGGCAAGGGGCTGAGTAATTTTCCGGAGGTCACTGAGCAAGTTCATGGCTGAGCCTGAATGAACATCTCCAGGTGCAAAATTCTTAAGCTCTCTCAGTCCTTTGACTACATAAGTAATCTCTATTTTCTTCAGAAATCTACATACATGCGGTGGATTTAAATGCCTGTATTTCCAGGTATAGTACTTGCATTCCAGGACTGAGAAATGGGCTGAAGACTACAAAATACTAACAAGAAACAAACAAACAAACAAACAAACAACCTGCTTTCAGAGAGAACTGATAATCCATAATAGCAAATAACATGGTACTGTAGATGAGTAATGAACCATGTATAATCTTAATAGAAATAGAGTAGTTTATGTATAATATACAGGGGAAGATTCTATGCAGAATTTTAAGAGTCTTCAGTTCAGTTCAAATCAACCAAATGACCTGACAAAGAGGTGAAATAGATGTCAACAATATCTATTGGAGTGTAGTGACCATTCAAGGCTTGAGAATAAAGCTTTATAAGCAAATTAAAATATTTACTTGCTCAAGTAATTCTAGTGCTATCAGGAAAAGAAAGAAAATTAAAAGTGGAGGACTAATATCATTAATATATAAACACGACATATTTTAAAAGCACTAAAACATAAGAAACTGGAAAAAGCACATGAGTTATAATTTATAGAGGAAAGACAAATGTCGAAAAATTGAGAAGATGAAAAACAGAACAAATTAAAATGAAAAAACACTTCTTGCATTAAATTAGTAAAGATTAAAAATTACACGATTCAGGGCTTCCCTGGTGGCGCAGTGGTTGCGTGTCCGCCTGCCGATGCAGGAGAACCGGGTTCGCGCCCCGGTCTGGGAGGATCCCACATGCCGCGGAGCGGCTGGGCCCATGAGCCATGGCCGCTGAGCCTGCGCGTCCGGAGCCTGTGCCCCGCAACGGGAGAGGCCACAACAGAGGGAGGCCCGCATACCACAAAAAAAAAAAAAAAAAAAAAAAATTACACGATTCATTAAAACCACAATGAGATAACACTACATACCTATAAGAAGGGCTAAAATTAAAAAACACTTAAATAGTTTAAAAAAATGCTGGCAAGGATGAGGAGAAACTGGATCACTTATACACTGTTGATGAAAATGTAAAATGGTACAGCCACTTTGGAAAACAGTTTGGCAGTTTCTCATAAAAATAAATATATAACTATCATATGACCCAGAAATCACACTCTTGGGGACATTTATCTCAGAGTAACGAAAATGTATGTTCACACAAAAACATGAATAAAAATATTCTTAGTAGGTTTATTTTTGATAGTCCCAAACTGGAAACAACACAGATGCCCTTCAGCAAGTGAATGGTTAAACCAAACTGTGTGATATTATTACCATGGATTATTACTCAGCAATACAAAGGAACAAAGGCTTGGTACATGCAACAAACTGAATGATTCTCCAAATAGTTATACTCATGGATAAAAGGCAAATCTAAAATGTTACACATTGTATGATTCCATTCACATAACATTCTTCAAATGACAAAGTATAGAAATGGAGAACAGGTTAGTGGTTGCCTGGAAGTAGGAGGGTGTGGGACAGTAGGAAATTATGTGTGGCTTTAAAAGGGCAACATGAGGAATCCTTGTGATGGAAACATTCTGTATCTTGTCTGTATCAATGTCAATGTCCTGGTTGTGACATTTTGCTAAAGTTTTGCAAGATCATTGCAAAATTGGGGTAAATTGGGTAAAATGTACATGGGATTTCTCTGTATTATTTCTTACAACTGTATGTAAATATACAATTATCTCAAAATAAAAAGTTTAATTAAAAAATATGATTCTGAGTTAGAAAAGATGTAATGAAGTCTCTTCTTGCTTATACATTGGGAATGGTCCCATTATCATATATGGGTAAATTTTTGGAAATATTTTAGCAGCATAAAAGCCTTCAATTTTTCCTTTTGTGCTTAAGGGCAGTTTTTGTACTTCTTTTGCGCTACACAGAGAGGGTCCCTGTTCAATGGAAGAAAACCAGGGTATACTGGCTGTATGGGCTTAACCTCCAGTACTGACAAGTGAAGTAGGCTTAATTGTGAGCTTAGTTATTTGGGGGAATATCTTCTGAGCGATAGGAAATGGCTATTGTCTTTTCAGAGCTGTCATGTGGCAGAAGATAATAAAGATGTCCTAAGATCTGAATTGCAAGACTTAAAAAATCCTTACTAAGAATAGCTGGGGAAACTGAAGTTACTCAAGTAAAATAATATCTCTATATGGGGGTTGAAGGAAAGCCCTTCCAGGAAGAAGAGAATGAAGTAAAACATCACCTTACAAAGCTAACCATTTGTAAAGCAGTGAGCTGTTTGTTTAATTACACAATCCCAACATATAAACAAATACAAGTAACATTTTTTTCAATTAAGTATATTTTCTAATTTTAACTTCTCTTACTATGCAATCAATGATATCAATATTCTGATCAAATTAAATAGCTAAAATTGAGATTATAGATGTCAGTTACAATTTAACATATGCTCTGCTCTCTGATTTATTTCTCTACATTTTTTTGAGCTGAAAATCATGAAAAGTTTGATTCAGTAAATTTAAACATTGTAAATGATTACAAAATCATGGGCTCTGTTTTGTTTTTTAAGAGCTTGTCTTGCAGTCTCAAGATAGTCTTAATTAAACTTGGAGACTTGAGAAAGAACTAAGATGTTTTCATTATCACATTAAATCCCTACACTATTCAACAATCACATCATGTTCTCTGTAGCCACCCCTCCCCCCCTTTTTTAATTTTGCAAAGTTTAAAGTATTTAGAAGGATGCAGAGAATAATATAAAAGACCCTCATGTCCACCACTGAGAATTAACACATATTAGTATTTCATCCTTCCTTCTTAAGATCTGTTTTAATATTTATACACATAGCATGACAGATATTTGAAGTCATTTGTTCAGCTCCAACTCCAAAAGTAACAACAGTCAGGAAATTTCTTTGTATTGTCCCAGCTATCTATACTATATTTTTAGCAAATACATATCTATGTAATATGTAGAACTACAATGCATAGTTATAAAGCATTAGTAAGCATCATCATCCACTTCAGGGCTTGTTAGTACAGGTTGCTGGACGCTACCCTCAAGAGATTCTGATTCAGTAGGTCTGAGGTTGAACCCAGGAAATTGCATTTCTAGTAAGTTCCCAGGAAATGCTGATGTTGCTGGTCCAGGCACCAGATTTTAAGAATCACTTATATATATTAATTCTTACTTTAAGAAATATTCTCTATGTAATGTTATCACTTCTTTTAATTCAAAATTGTGTTCCCATGATCTATCCATGTGAAACATATCTATACATACATTCATTGATATTAACTGCTCTAGAACAATTATGTATCCATTTCCCTACTGTTGGTTATTCCCATTTTCCCAAATTTTTGCTTTTATAAACAAGACTGTAATGAAGATTTTTCTACATGTCTCCCAGTGTATATATACCATGGAGCAAAATGGTTAAACATTAGCGATGTACGCTTTCAAATTTTCTAGATATTGTCAGATGAGTCTTCGAGGCAGTAGTTCCAGTTTGCATGCCCATCAGTAGTTTACAAAGGTTCTCAATTTCCCTCATCCTCACCAGTCCTCGGTTATGTCACACGTTTGGTTTTTTTGCATAATTTATTATAGTTATTGATTGTTCATTAATGTTCTAATTTTCAGTTCCTAAATTTTCAAAAGATGGAACATCTTTTCATGTTTTGTGCTTATTCAGGTTTCTACTTCTATAAATTACTTGTTCAAATATTTTGCCTCTTTTTATTTTGCATGTAATCTTTTTTATTATTGATTTTAAATGAGCTCTTTCCATGTCCTCTTTACTAATTCTTAGAGATGTATATACAATGAATATTTTATTCTTCTAAAATCCTAATAAGAAAAAAAACAAATTTTTTTAAATGGCAGAAGACTTTTTAAATGGCAAAAGAACATGTATGAGTGGCTAATAAGGGCATGAAAAGGTGTTCATCATCATTAGTTATCAGGGAAATTCAAATTAAAACACATTGAGATATAACTATAAACCTATGGGGATGCCTAAAATTAAAGAGACCATCAATACCAAGTGTTGAAACAAATTAAGAGCCATGGAAATTCTCATCTATAGCTAATCAGAAAGCAAATTGGTAAAACTACTTTGGAAAATCATTTGACACTTTTAATTAAAGTTAAACATGCACCTACTTTATGATCCAGCAATTCTACCCCTAGATATATGCCCAAGAAAAATGAGGCTACATATACAAGTGTTCATGAGAGGGTGATTAATAATAGCTTCAAACTGGAAACAACCCAATTGTCTATCAGTGGGAGATGGATAAATAAATTGTGGTTCATTCATATAATAAAATATAATCAATAATAAAAAGAATAATTTACTGACAGATGTTTTCATGAATCTCAGAAACATAATGCTGAATAAAAGAAGCCAGGCACAAAGGAACACATACTATATGATTCCTTTTATTAAAAGTTCAAGAATCATCAGGATAGTGACTATATTGGAGTATGGAGGGTATTGACTAAGCAGAGGCCTGAGGGAACTTTCAGGGCTGCTGGAAATACTCTGCATCTTGACCTGAGCGGTGGTTACCAGATTGCATACAGAGGTCAAATTCCTGTAACTGTATGCTTAGCATTTGTGTATTTTGCTATACGTGAATTATTCCTTGATAACATGAATTTTAAAAAATAGTCAAAAATATCTAAAGCTCTCATTTTGTTGAAATGTGAGTTGTGGGGGAAGATAATTTCTTTATAAGGGGAAATGAGTGGTAACTTGCTTTCATATAGTAGAGAAATTTGTGATTGATAACGAGTGCTGGCACTTTGAAGAGAATCATCATAGGAATCAGAAACTACACTGTCATGTAGTTTCTTCCAAAGAAACAAGGACAAAAAATTGAGAAAGCAAAAAAAAAAGGAAAATATGAAGAAATGTGAACAGAATAAAATCAATACTTCATTTATTATCTTAGGTGAGAACATGCTAAATTCTCCTATGAAAAAACAGATGATTAAATTTGTTTACAAAATAGTCTTACCTTATTTACAGGATATAAAAAATTGGGGCAGAAACATTACTATCAAATAAAAAAAGAGATAAAGGGGTGAAAGAGGACAAAAAGAGGCAGTACGGAAGCCCGCGTGCCTAGAGCCCGTGCTCCACAAGAGAAGCCACCACAATAAGAAGCAATCTCACAGCAACAAAGAGTAGCCCCGGCTCATTGCAACTAGAGAAAACCCGCACGCAGCAACGAAGACCCAACGCAGCCAAAAAATGAAAAAAGAAAAAAAAAAAGAGGCAGGATGCAACAGGCAAAAGGTACCATTTGTGAAGAAAACACTGGTCCTACATTTATATTTACTAAACAACAAAGCAAATTGTATATATATGTTCTATGTAAGTCACTGCCTTTCTATTTTAATATATTAAAAAATATAAATACACATTTTAAAATACATAAAATATATGAAAATTGAAGGCATAACTTACATTGAATGACACTATAAGCTTATTTTATTGTTTTTCATAAAATTTCTGACAGCATTTATTGTTTTGATTTATGATAAGTGAAACTGAAGTACTTACTTTTAGGCTGAACTTATTTTGATTAAAAATTACACTGTGACTTCAGAGGACTAGCTATAGAATTAGTCTGCAAAAATTACTGTAAGTTTATTTTGCAAAAATTCTATAGGTGAGCCAAGATAGCAAATAACTTTGTCACAGAATGACCTGAAGGAAAAATTGCCAGCTTCCACTTACAGGCATCTGCAAAGGAATGAGACAGTCCCTCCCTGCACCTGGGTCACTGTAGCCTCGCCAGCCGGCTTGAACAAGCAGACACTTCACACAGAGAGCACGGGGGAACATGGACCTGGAAGTAGAGAGGAAGACTTTGCTTCCTGTTGTTTGAGTTCCTCTGGCTCCAGGGGAGAATTGATAGTTTCTGTTTTGGAAAGTTTAGCTCTTGTGGGTCCTAGAGCTAGATTGTCTTAAAAGATGAGAGACTCCAGGGCAAAGGCTGGGGGTGAGACTGTGGCCTTCTCAGACTGTCAAGAACATGCCTGGATGATTGTCACAAAGCCTCAAGTTCTGGGGGACAGAATCTAGGAGTCCCCTTTGGTCAAGGTTGTGAGCAGGTGAGCTTGAACACAGTGCCCAGACTTGGGACGGAGACCGTGCTGAGGGCAGTAGAGTGTAGCCAAGGAAGCCATAGAAAATATGGCAAAACTCACCAACACAGCTTGGCGTCATTAAATTTAATTTTTAAAAAGTTTAAAAAACATGTTGATAAATTCATACTCCTTACATTATAGTTTCAATTATTTTTTTAGTTAAAAGTCACTGCATAAGGGTTTTTTTTTTTTTAACATTTGCTTTTATGTATTGTTTTCAGTGTGATTAGCATCAGCTCAAGAATCCACCTGGTGCTAATAGAGCATGATTTGTAGCTCCATCTTGAGCATTTTTGATAATGCCAGTTACATCATCAAATTTTCATTTCAAATATTGTTTTTAATCAGTGATCCAATTATGGCTTAAATAATTATTGTTTTATCCCAACAACAAAAAACTGTATTAAAAATAAAATAGATAAGAACTACATTAAATACATAAGGAATACAAAATTTTGCATAATATAGTTCTACTCTGATGGATCACATTATGCTAGACTGATATGCCCAGGTCTTACTTGTATTTAATAGAGTATGGTGTCCTTGTTCTGTAAATTTGAACTTACTTGTACAGTTTTAAGTAGATGAACATGCACAGGCCTGAAGTCATGAAAGGTCAGTACAGAACAACAACCTTTCAGATCCACAACACGTTTACACCAAGTACAAATACATGGGGAGCCTTCGCAAACTCAGGCCACACTTTAATTAAACTGAGAAAGCAGGAGGACTTTTAATTGGAGAGTTGCACAAAGATGAGTTGCCACCAGCATAAATTAAAATATCAGTAATCCTCAGTATATATATATATATATATATATATATATATATATATATATAATATATAATATATATATAGGCTGCGTTGGGTCTTCGTTGCTGCATGCGGGCTTTCTCTAACTGTGGTGAGTGGAGGCTACTCTTCGTTGCGGTGCATGGGCTTCTCACTGCAGTGGCTTCTCTTGTTGCAGAGCACGGGCTCTAGGCATGCAGGCTTCAGTAGTTGTGGCTCATGAGCTCTAGAGCACAGGCTCAGTCAGTAGTTGTGGCCCATGAGCTCTAGAGCACAGGCTCAGTAGTTGTGGCACACAGGCTTAGTTGCTCTGCGGCATGTGGGATCTTCCTGGACCAGGGATTGAACTCATGTTCCCTGCATTGGCAGGCGGATTCTTAACCACTGAGCCACCAGGGAAGTCCCAATCCTCAGTATATTTAGTGTATTTTAATATATGTGGTTTTCTTTAACCATTTTAAAAGGAATTCAAAATATTTAAAAAGGAAACTTTGAAGTAGAAAATTACCCTTAGTGCATCTCTGAATTGCAAATATATTGAATATTTTTGGTCAATTTTTACAATTCATAGTGTAATCATTCATATAGACATTGTTCGGCAGTGTGTCTGAAGGCAAACTTGCCAAATAGAAGATGGAAATTATATCAGGAGAACATCATTTCCTTTTTTCAAATGGCTTTATTGAGGTATGATTGACATATAATAAACTGCACATATTGGAAGTTGATAAGTTTTGACATGTTATGATGTGTTATCCTTTTTGTGTATTCATATCATCCTTATCTTCGTTCCACTATACATAATAATGTCTTTTTTTCTGGATGCTTTTAACGTTTTCTTTTTATCACTGAGTTTGAGTATTTTGATTATAATATACCTTGATGTCATTTACTTCTAGTTTATTGGGCTTGGATTCTTTGAGCTACTCATATCTGCAGGTTTTCATCAAATCCGGAAAATTTTCAGCCATTACTGCTTGACTATTTCTTTGTCTCCCCCTTTCTCCTCTCTCTGGGCATGTCCCTCACACATATATTAGGCCGTTTGAAGATGTCCCATGGCTCATTGATGTTCTGCTTTGTTGCTGTTGTTCTCTCTTTTAAAAAAAAAATTATTTATTTATTTATTTATGTCTGTGTTGGGTCTTCATTGTTGTGCATGGGCTTTCTCTAGTTGCCGTGAGTGGGGGCTACTCCTTGTTGCAGTGCATGGGCTTCTCATTGCAGTGGCTTCTCTTGTTACGGAGCATGGGCTCTAGGTGTGAGGCCTCAGTAGTTGTGGCTCACAGGCTCAGTAGTTGTGGCTCACGGGCTTAGTTGCTCCGTGGCATATGGGATCTTCCCCGAGCAGGGTTCGAACCCATGTCCCCTGCGTTGGCAGGTGGATTCTTAACCACTCACCACCAGGGAAGTCCCTGTTGTTCTCTTTTTATTCTGTTTCATTTTACATCACTTCTATGTCTATGTGTTTAAGTTTACTAATTTTTTTCTGCATATCTAATCTGCCATTAATTCCATCTGTTACCAGGTTGGCGTGCATTGTGTCAGAATAGCTCCAACAGAGGAGGTCAATGCCGGACCAGCAATCTCGGTCCTTGGGAGAGCAAGCAAAAATTGCAGACTACCACTTTGGGCTTAAGCACAAAGCAAAGTTTTATTAAAGTATAATTATACTCTCAGAGGGAGAGTGGGCTGTTTCTACTAAGTGAAACCAGCTCTCCTGTAGAGGCTTAAAGGTGTTTATAAGGAGAGTTCTGGGAGGAGGTGGGGCGCAATCACGGGTGAGTGACAGGGGGATCATTATTTGATTGACAGTCCCCAGCTATGTAACAAGTTCATTATTGCGCATGCCCTTACCCTTGATTTGCTAAGAACAGCCCAGGGTTGGGGTGGGGGGTTGCCAAACCATGTGCAGATTTTATTATAGTGATGGTATAATGAGTTTGGGTTTACTATAGGTTATACACCTGTCTGGTCTGGGCATGCACAGCCCAGGGAAGTTCCCTCGTGTTACTGTGTTCCCTCTTTATCAGGATAAATTGCTCACCACATGACCATAGTTTTGCCCATTCTGGGTGGGGTCAGGGGAGGGTCCCCAGATGAGTGGGTGTAACTTGACTACTCCCCTCTTGTCTTTCGCCACTGTCACCTCCTTGCTGCTAATGTCTGACTAACTACCTAACACCTCAGTGTAATTTTCTGAGACATTGTAGCTTTCATCTCTAGATGTTTCCTCACACATATGCACTGATCAGTACTCAGCTAAAATCCCAAGTGGAACCTTCTGCTTATTTCTTGAGTTCTCTCTATATTCAGTTCTTTCCTCTCTGGTCCTGTGTCCAATGAACTTTGATTACATTGGTCTCCCAAGACTGTCATCTCTGTTTTCACAGAGCCCACTGGTCTCATCCTGTGCACCCCTTCCATGCACCATGGAGTGGAAACTCTCCAGGTAGTTAGCTGGGAAAATTGTAGGTCTGGCCATGTTTGTTTCCTGTCTTTTGAGGATCCCTGTTCCTTTATTGCCTAATACTCAGTTTCTTGACATATGTTTCATATATTTTGTCTGTTTTCTGGTGGTTTCAGGTGGTAGCATAAATCTGGTCCTGATTACTCCAGCTTGGCCAGAAATGGAAGTCCAAATCATTTAGTTTTAATTTTCTTTCAGGCAGGTCAGTTTTGGGTATGTGGCCTCAACATGTGAAATAGTGAAACTTAAATGTGTGTTTGAAAACTTATCTTTGGAGAAAATGATTATATGTAGTCAATATATCATGGCACCATTTGTGGAAAACTTTTATTATTAATATACTTTTATAAATATTTCAGCATACACATATATCCATGCATATATACATGTTTGGGAGAATCATTGAAAAGAATACCACAATTCTTTACCCTTCCACTCCTTTACAATATGACTTTACAGTTCCTTCCGTCAGGAGGAGTCTATATCCCCACTTATTGAATCAGAGTCAGATTTCTTAGTTGTTTGGACAATAGAATGTGGCAAAAGTGAAAACAAAGCAAGTTCTGCACCTAAGCTTCGAGAGACCTTGCATAATTCTGCTCTCTCTAGGAGCGCTGCATAAGAGAGAGGCCTAGATTGGTTTGCTGGAAGGTAAGAGACCATGTGAAGCAGAAATCAACTATGAGGCTGAGGCTTCCTAGACCAGGGAGTCCTCAGATAGACTCCAACTGACTATAGGCACATGGGTAAGCCCAACTATGATCGGCCAATTCCTGCCAAATCAGCAGAAATACACAGTTGATCCAGAGAATTTTGAGCTAATTGATGATATCTGTTTTAAGCCACTATATATTGGGGTGGTTCGTTAAGCATCTATAGCCAAGTGAATCAGTATATTTATAAATAGATACATACATTGCTAGATTCCAATCAACTTTAGCCATCATTAAATACCTCTGTCCAGGTAATTAGCATAGCATATCCACACTATTTTGGTTAAATTCTAAATCTTTAGTATAGGGGTTAAGTTTCACCACCTTGAATAAAATTTTAAGTGCTTTTCCTAACACAAACTAGTGCCCTTTTAAAGTGGTGTGTAAGGATTCTGAACATGATTTTTTTTACCATCCACCCTATAGGTGCAGTTTGCTTAAAAATAAATTGGATATATGAGGATACTGACAGTTAAAGAGTTCCTTTAAAATTTTCTCATTTTTCATAAAAATTTGCCATTAAATTCCTGCCTTCCAGCTGCAGTTTCTTTGCTTTAAACATTTTTACATTCAGGTTTTGTTATAAATACTTCATTTTGAGAAGACATAAAATTCAATTTGCATATATTGCTCAGAAACATATCTGTTAAGAAGCCGCAGTAGTTCAAGGTCAAAATTGGAATACTCTTGACAGAAATGTGAAATTACTGAGCTGATGGTACGTGCTGGATTATGAACAGGGGTCCTGACAACATGTCTTCCATCCATGAGAAACCTTTCCAAGGAGAATGACCCTGGCAATCACAGATAATGAACCTCATTTGCATACCAGGTAAGTTGGTGGGTTTTCTGCAAAAAGGTTTCTTCATCAAATGTTTAATTGAACAGAACATTTGGGGTGAGACAGATTTTTTTTTATTAGAGAAAACTATGCCTGATCAACTTATCTACTCCTTTTAGAAAATAAGGCAAGAAAGAATTTGGTAACAGGATTTGCTTGAAGTTTTAAAAACCTTTAAAAGAATAATGGTTACCCTTTAGGTGGTACTAACTGGGAAGGCACAGGGACACGTCTGTCGGGAGGGCTGGAAATATTGTAGGTTTTGTTCTGGGGATGGTGGTTACAAAGGTGTATGCATATGTATAAATCAATTTAGACTTAAGATCCTTGACTTTACTATATGCCTGTTATTCTCAAAAAAATATTTTTTAAAAGGGGGTGAGTTCAAAAAACTAGGGTGTTTTTTCCAGGACTACCTGCCCTGGAAAAGTATTTGAATGTTCACAGGTACCTATCACATTTTATGTTTTTTAAAAGGCTGTCCTTTAGAAAGATAATGTCAAACAGGTATTATGTTTATGATTAGTAAGGATACTAAAATCAAGCAAGATGCTTTGAAAGTTGAAAAAGACAGTTTTAGTAACAAATGGAAGAATGAACAATGCATGTATTAAATGATAAAATCCTAACTTGTTATCTTTAAGTAGTACCAGTAAGTATACAATAGCTAAAATTACGAGTAAATTCATCCTCGTAGGGAATCATTAATGAGAACTTGGGATTCAGGAATTATTGCTTAATGTTTGAGGTTGACTCCATATGGGGCAGTTATATTTTCCAACTAAATATTCCCTATTGCTATGATCAGAGGAAGTCTATACAAAAGGCCAGCAAACTATGCCCCACAAACCAAATGTAGGATGTCACTTGTTTGTGTCCCCCCTAAATTCTTACGTTGAATCCTAACCCTCAAAGGTAATGTATTAAGATATGGTATCTTTGGGAGGCAATGAGATCATCAGGGCAGAACCCTCAGGAATGAGATTAGTGCTCATATAAACAAAGCTCCAGAGAGATCCCTTGTCCCTTCCACCGTGTGAGGACATAGTGAGAAGGTACCAGCTAAGAACCAGGAAGGGGGCTCTAACCAGAATGCGACCATGCTGGCACCTTGATCTCAGCCTTCCAGCCTCCAAAACTGTGAGAAATAAATGTCTGTTGTTTATAAGCTATTCAGTCTGTGATATTTTGTTACGGTGGCCCAAAGGCACTGAGACACAACTTACTTTTTAAAAAAAGTTTTATTGTAACACAGCTACACTTCATTCATTTAGCCTGCTTTCGCGCTGCAAGAGCCATGTTGAGTGGTTGTGTCAGAGACCACATGGCCTACAAAGCTTAAAATAGTTACTATAGCCCTGGTCTATAAGAAGAATCACCTGTAATTACTATGCCCAAATAATACTTATTGTTCATAGATGGTACAATGCAGGGTATTATGTTCACACCGTGATGTAGGCACTTACATGGAAGGAAAGTGGCCTCACAAATATCTTTCTTTGTATTTATTTCTTATAGCAATTCTCTGTTATAAATGTCAGTTTCCTGTCTTAGTAGATTAAACAAATGTGTATTAGAAAAGGTGAATAGCTAATAACTTTCTTAAGCTCTCCTGTCTAAGAAGTGGCTAAATCTAAACTTGAACTTGCGTCTGCCTCACCGTTTCTAGTACACCCTGATGCTTCCAATTCAGATTTGCAAAGTATGAAACCTTAGACCTAGAGGGGGTGAGTTTGGAAATTCTGTTTAGGTGCTCTCACTAGTAATATTCAATAAAGGGCAACAAATAGGGCTGGGAAACCAAGACTTGAGGAAATATACAAAAGGTGAGCTATTTTCTGAGTCTCTTGTCAGGGCCACTGGGGTTGGGTTTCTCTGGGAGGGAATTGACATTTCCTTAATCAATTTTCCTGGTAATCAATCACCCATGTAAAGCCTTTTACTCTCCCTTTCCACTGTGTATAAAACCTGTAAGAAGTAACATTACATTCTCTTTTAATCATAAGTTCATGAAAGGTTAATGCATACCTGGGCCTTTTGTTTTTGCTTTGTGTAAATTTTTTCTTTTCTACATGCAAGTGGATCGTTTTGTTTTGAGTAACATTCATTTCTCTGATCTTTTCTTCCTCTGACATAAAGCTTGGTCAGTTTGAGTGATATTGGGGAGCATGGAATCATGGAGAGAATGGGAGGAGAGCTGAGTTTCATTTAGAACAATACCAACCCCTGGCTCTTTGAGGGATAGAGGGGCAGATGAGGCTTTAGGAAGCTCCCAGACCTTCTGCTCTCTCACAGAACTTGGACTTTGGCTTCTCTGCAGGTGCCAGACATGTAGTGGTGGCCAAGCACATGGGTTTTGCACATGGTTGAGGCAGAGAAACTCCTAAAACTGCCTATACAGAACCGTATTTTATTGTTTTCTAACTAAAGGAAACAATATCTAACTTTTTACTATTTTGAAAGACTCTGACAACCTGGGCCCTGATCACACCAATTCAGGGTCCAGTTAAATAATTTCAGTTTATAAGAAATTACCAAGCCTATTTCTAGAGTTTGTTGAACTCTGCCCCTGAAACAGAGGGGTTAATCTTGGGGAAAGAATGAAAACCTAGCAAGGTAGATTGTATTTATTTCCTAGGACTGCTATAACAAATGACCATAACCTTGGTGGCTTAAAACTACAGAAATGTATTCTGTCACAGTTCTGGAGGCCAGAGGTATGAGATCAAGATGTTGGCTGGGCCGTCTCCCTTCAGGGTTTCTAGGAGAGATTCCATTCCTTGTCTCTTCTAGTTTCTAGTGTTGTTGGCATTCCTTGGTTTGAGGCCACATCAATCCAATCTCTGCCTCTGTGGTCACATTGCCTCCTCTTTTGTGTGTTTTCTCCTCTGTGTGTCTGTCTCAAAACTCTCTCTTATGGAGATATATGTGACTACATTTAGGGTCCACCCAGATAATGAAGGATAAACTAACCCTCTCAAGAGCCTTAATATAATCACATCTTCTGCCGTATAATCAGATTCTAGGGAATTAGGACACAGACCTCTCTTTTTTGGGGATCACCATTCAGCCCATTATGCAGATTTTAAAGAAGGATGTAAAAGAATCTTCCTCTCTCTAAAAATCAAAATTCATTTGTTTGGCTGTGACTCTAGAACTTAGAGAAGCCTGAAATGGGCTTGGTAAGTGTAGACAGTAAGAAGCCTGTGGCCAGCCACATTGAGATTTTAGATGGAGCTACACTTGTGTTGTTGCCATCAGTTCATCTGTGGTCATGCACAAACTTCAGGGACACCTTGTTAAAAGTTAAGCTTAGCCTCTGGTATGTTCCAAGGAATCAGAATAGGGCCGGTGTCCACACTTGGGCCAAAGAGATATGGGGGTGACTGTTTCTCAGACTTCCAGGGGTAGCCTCAGCCAGCAGAGGGGGTGGATATTAGAGCATAGGGTTATTCTAAGAGAAATTTTGAGAATAGAGAAAATTGCTAGATGGTACATGAGGAAGGCAGGGAGCAGGAACATAAAGGCTCTGAGTACCCATCACACAGTGCCATGGAAAACTTCCAAAAGCAGCCAGGGAGCTTTTTGAGGTGAAGGGAGAGTGTCGTCTCTTCCCAACAACATCCCAGCAGGTGGATGGGTTCAGGCCATGATAATCCTCATGGCCTTCCTCATAAGCCATTGAGTTATGACTCATAAAATAAGCCTAAGAAATATTGCTATTTGGGGATGGAGGGATGACTTCCTATGCAAGGCAAATTTCACCTTTGGTTCACTTCAACTAAAATATGTTGAATACATCAAAGTATTACTATTACCAGAGAAAGGTGGCTTATTATTTGAAATAATGTAGCTTAAATTTTCATTTATCTATGTAATTTGTTATATGTCATTGGATCAGCTATACACATTCTATTTCCTTTTTGAAAAAAGACATGTAATTTCACAGTTGAGAACAGTAGGCTCAGAGAACACGGGCATCTCCTACTGGTATTAATCCAGACCTACTCCAGGGCTGTCAAATGCAAAAACTGAATGGTAAAGCGAGGGGGAAATTGAAACAGAAAGAAGCCAAACTCCTTTTGTAAAATTTACGAAGGATGAAAAGTCAATTTGAATAGAGAATTGACCCTGGCGAATAATTTGGCAAGATGTATTGGCTTCTTCAAGGTGTGGGGTTTACAGGCATATTAAATGCAGCAGACAGGAAATGGGCAGGAAGTGGATGTAAAGCACAAGACAATAGGGTCCTTTGTTCAGTTATCACCATGATGTGATTTTTTAGGTTTATATGTCATAATTGAAGAAAAAGTGATGCAAGTTGGCAGTAGAATATGCCAATATTTTCCATATCCAAAATGTCAACAGTAGTTAGGAAACAGCAATTTCAGTCACAGATCTCATGGACACTGTTGCAAATAGGAGGAAATTTTAAAATATATTGCATATTGTAAATCTGTGTCACTGAATTAACCTAAGAGTATAAGAATCCAAAAATTGGTACTTATATTAAAAAGTGTCCAAGTTAATGTGTGCTCTTGTATGTAAATAGCCAGGGAATGTTATTTATATTTGGAGTGGGTGATGATGGGGAAATTCCTTGCATGTTCTGGATGTTGAGAATTATACTTCCATACCCACCTTTGGCAGAGTTCATGCAAACATCCCCTAGCAACCTGGGTGAAATAATTCAGAACAGCAAGGGAAAGGCTGGACAAAAGAGTCACCATTTATTGATCAACTATTATTTGCCAGCCATGTGCTAAGAACTTTCAGGTATAATGTTTAATTTATTTTTCTCAATATTAATAATTAGGGATAGTTATGGCATATTTTCTTATGTCAAGATATAAGGAGAAGATAGAAAAACTTGAACGAGGTCAGACAATCAGTAGATAAATTTGAGTCTTATTGACTCTGTGGATCCTTTAAATAACATGATATTACCTCTGAAACCAATAGAACACTTACTGGTTGAGTAAATGAATAAGATTTTAATTTAAGATGATTAGTTTCTTACAAATATTCTTAAAATGCTCTCCTGCAAACTACTCAAGGTGATAAACCTTCAAGCCTGTCCTTATTCTCAGCTGGCTGTTAGCTTATCACTCTGGGTGTCATTGTTAATCAGTTAAATCACTGGTGTCCATGTGTCATTAATTATGCAATCCTAGCAGTAAAAATTTTGTTATCATGTACATATACTTACATGTGTATACTATAAATATATGACCTGCTACAATAAGGTAGTTTGTACATTATAAAGCTCAAACTAGAAATGTAAAAACTGAAAAAAGAGGATATAAATATTTAATATTTACTATGCTGTTTTATTATGTATTGCTACTATCATTATATATTATTTGTTTTAGTTATGAATAGTGAACACATTAAAATATTTCTAGTAATAATGAGATTGAATATTCCTCATTATTTTAAAAATCTTAGCTTAAAACTTATAATAGCACAATTTTAAAGTTTTAGGCTCAATTCTGTATATAATTTTATTTATACAGATACATTTTTGAATACTTTTTGAAGTGTGCCATCCACTAAGTGAATAAATCGTATGATTCAATTTAATTATCACAAAGTAAACATACCCAGGCCCCAAAATAGAACAATCCCACATCCCATAAGCTACTTTTTTGATCCTTAGAGTAACTATGCCTTCGGTCTCTCGTAAAGGGATATCTAATAGTGTTTTCAACCTTTATATAAAGAAAGAATACAGCATGTTCTCGTTTGTGAGTAGTTTCTTTTCTTCAACTTTATGTTTATCTGATTCATCCAATTTGTTGCAAGAAATGATAGGTCATTTGTCTTCATTGATAGGCAGTGCTTGCTTATCTGGATATAACTCAAATTATTTATTCAGATTAATATCAGTAGGCATTTGGCTCACTTCTAATTCAGGATAATGACATAATGCTGCTATAACCATTTTTTAACATATCTTTTGTTGCATACACGTCTTCATTTCTGTTGAGTTCTAGGAGTATGATTGCTGGGTTATATGGTTAATATAGGTTGAATTTTATAAGAAATTGTCAAACAGTTTTCCAAAGTGGTTGTATGATTTTACATTTCTACCAGCAATGTGTGAAAGACCCAGTTGCTCCATACATGTACCAACACTTGGTATTGTTATTCTGGATAATTTTAGGCAATCTGGTGTGTAATAAAAAATATTTTGGTATGGTTTTAATTTGTATTTCTACACTGACTAATGAAGTTGTGCATTTCTTCATATGTTTATTGGCCCTTTGCATAGTCTCTTTTTGTGAAATAACCAAGAAGAAATTTTGTCCATTTTTCCATTGGATTATTTGTTTCTTAGTTTAATTGATTTGTAAGAATGTTTATGTTTTCTAAATGTAAGTGCTTTGTGGATACAAGTTATTTATTTTGCAAAAATCTTTATCCATCCTCTGACTTGCCTTTTTATTCTCTTAATTGTATGTTTTGATGAACAGAAGTTTCTAATTTTAACTAATTCCCATTTCATCCATCTATTTCTTTGTGGTTAGTGATAATTAAGTCCTATTTACTCATCTCTTTTTTCATAGTTAGTGCTAAAAGCTTACGATGTCTTCTCCCAGCCCAGCCACATGAAGGCATTTTCCTATATTACATCCCAGAAGCTTTATTAGTTACCATTTATATTTTGTCCTACCACCATGACCAGCCTGGAATTGATTTTCTGTAGATGATAATAGGGGAAAATTTGCATTTTTCTATATAGATATTCAACTGACCCAGAACCACTAATTGAAAAACTATCCTTTATCTGTGATTCTACTCTGCCATTTTGTCATCAATCAACTCTCATGCACGGGTATGGTTTTGGACTCTAAATTCTGTTCCATTGATCTATTCGTCTGTCCCTCAGACAATCCCACTTTGATTTATTTACTGAGGTTTTATTGTGATAATACATAGTACAAGTCATCATATCCAGGAGTCTGATCTTCCAGACTGTTGGGCTCTCTAGTCCCTATTCACATGTAAGTTTTAGTATTAGCTTGTTAATTTCCCCTAAAAATGTCACAGCTTTTAAAGAGATCTTTAGATTAATTTCATTGGACCTATAGATTAATTTGAGGAGTAGTAACATCTTAAATATGTTGAAATTTTCAATTTAAGAAAATAGTCAATCTTTCCATTTTTGAAGGATTTCTTTGGTTTCTTTAGTTGTTGTTGTTGTTTTCTGTAGAGGTTTTAAAAACCCTTCATTAAATTTTTAATAGGTGTTTGATTTTTTAAATGCTATTAAAAGGGGTATACTTTTTTAACTGATTAAATTTCAGCATTTATTAGCACTTCAGTAAAAATATCTGTGCTTTTCAACAACACAAAAAGTAGATGATAAGTGACTAAAACCTTCAATACATCAAGGAATATGAACAGCACTCACAGTGTCAATCTCATGATCTCCTCCATCACAGAGAGGAAGCTGATATAGCAAGAATTATATGGAATCTTCAATGTCTAAGTCAAAGATATCAATTAAAATTGCTTTCTAATTGTTTCTTGTTGGAAAATAGGATTTAAATGATCCTTTAAATTAATCTTGTATACAGTGACCTTATTATTTTTATTTTTAATACAAATAGTCTTTATTTTGGATTTTCTACATACACAATCATTTCATTTACAAATAATGACAACTTTATTCCTTCATGTCATATTATTTCACCTTTTATTTATTATTCTTTCTTTACTGCAGTGGCTAGGCCTCCACTACAATAATGATTTGAAGTTATAATAGCATAGTAGCGTCAGAGAGAAAGAAATTTTTCTCTACCCTCCTAGGTTCTTCTGGCTGATCTAAGAATTAAATTGGCATGAGACAGATTAACAGAAAAAAATCAAATAAAATTTTAATAACGTATACATGGGAGAGACCTAGGAGAACTGAGTAACTCACTTCAGGTGAAAATGGCTGAAGCCCTCACTTTATTTATTATTTTTTATTGAAGTATAGTTGATTTACAGTATTGTGTTAATTACTGCTGTACAGCAGAGTGATTCAATTATACATATATATACATTATTTTTTTAAAATATTCTTTTTCATTATGGTTTATCATAGGATATTGAATATAGTTCTCTGTGCTATACAGTAGGACATTGTTTATGAAGCCCTCACTTAATACCACCCTCAGCTAAAGACAAAAGAGAGTGTTGAGGGTGGGGACAGTCAGTTCTGGATGGTGACCAGGAAGAACATAGTAAACAGGGGTAAGGTCGTTATGCAGATTTAAGTCTTTGTCTTCTCCATCTAGAGATTTTGACGGTGATCTTCCTCTCCCTGGTACATCCAGGGAGACACCCTTACAAATGGAGATTTCCCTTATAAACGCAACTGTTTCTTACAAAAGAATAACTTCTACTCAGTTTTCAGAGTTTTTCCCATGTCTTCTGTTTCATAGGAAATAACCAGCTTAAGGTAATGAATTTGCCCGAGAGACCTATTTTGGGGTGGCGAATCCTGCTCCCCTAGAGCAGGTATCTGTATCCCCTTCCCAATATCATAGGGATGCAGCTTGTTTACACTCCCTTTATCATATTAAAAGACTTCACTTCTATCCCTAGTTGCCAATGATTTTTTTTATTGTGAATATTGAGTTTTATCGAATGCTTTATCTTTTATTCCCTCCATGTGGTGAATGATATTGATTGAACTTTGAATGTGTACCATTCACACATTCTTGGAACAACTTCCACCTTGCCATGATATATTATTACTCTAGTTATATTTTACTAGGTTTTGATGGTTAATATCTTTTATTTTAGGTTTGCATCAATGTTCATGAGGGAAATTGTCCTATAATTTTTCTTTCTTATAATGTCCTCATTATGTTTTTATATTAAGGTTATGCTGGCTACATTAAAAGAAGCCATGTGACTTCGCTCTCTATTATCTGGAATAATTTGTGTAATAATGGTCTTATTTCTTCCTTAAACATTTGGTAGAAATCACAGGTAACATAATTTGGAGTCCAAAGTTGTCTTTGTTTTATTTTTTTTGGTGGAAAAATTGTTAATTACATATTAAAATTTTTAAAAAAGAACTATTGGACTCAGAGTTGGTAAGATTTATTTTTCCAAGAGTTTATCCATTGTGTTTAAATTTTTTAAAAATTTTGCCACACATCTGCAGCAACATGGATGGACTTGGAGGGCATTATGCTAAGTGATATAGACAGAGAAAGACTAATACTGTGTGATATCACTTATAAGTGGAATCTAAAAAAACACAACAAACTAGTGAATATAACAAAAAAGAAGCAGACTCACAGATATAGAGAACAAACTAGTGGTTACCAGTGGGCAGGGAGGAGGGGCAATACAGGGACGGGGAAGTGGGAAGTACAAATTACTGGGTATAAGATAGGCTCAAGGACACGTATTGTACAACACAGGAAATATAGCCAATATTTTGTAATAACTGTAAATGGAAAGTAACCTTTAAAAATTATATAAAAAAATAAAAACATTAAAAAGAAACCCATATAGATACAGAGAACAGAGTGGTGGTTTCCAGATGGGAAGAGGTTGGGAAGTATGGTGAAATGGATAAAAGGGATCAACTTAATGGTGAGGGATGGAAACTAAATTTTTGGTGGTGAGAACTCTGTAGTGTATACAGAAGTCAAATATAACGTTGTACCCACAAAACATATAATGTTATAAAGCAAAGTCACCTCAATAAAAAAGAGAAAAAACAGAAGATAAAAAACCAAAACAAAACAAAATTTGCCACAATGTTCTTCATAACATTCTTCTATTATCTTTTACTTATAGTGGTGCTTGATCTTCATTCTGCATATTGGTGCTTTGTGCCCCTTTCTTAGTTTCTTGATCTGTTTTGCCAGGGGTTCATCAATTCCATTTTCTTTCTAAAAAAGCAGGTTTTGGCTTGGTTGATTCTTTCTATTTTATATTTACTTTTCATTTCTTTAATTTCTTCCTTAATCTTTATTCCTTTCTACTTTTCTTTCCAAGTTTAATTTGCTCTTCTTTTCTAACTTCTTAGCATAAATGTTTAGATAATGGATTTTCAGTTTTTCTTCTCTTCTGTGTATATATGGATGTAAAGTCTCATTGAATCATAGTTAGAGCAATGTTCCACAAGTTTTGATTTGTCTTATTTTTATTTTCATTCATTTTAAAATACTTTGTTTTTTATTTACCCATTTATAACTTAGGAGTCAGTATTTAATTTCCACTAGTAAAGGAGTCTCCTAATATTATTTATTTGCTTGTTTGTTTGACTGATTTGGTTATTGAGTTCCAGTTGAATTCTACTCTGTTTGGAGAACAAACTAAGTGTGATTCCAATCCCATGAAATTTGTTTAGATTTGTTTTACAGCTAAACATATGATTCATTTTGGTACAAGTTTTGTGTGCACTTGAAATAATATTAATTAAGATGTTGGGTATAGTATTCTAAACATGACAATCAGGTCAGATGTATTAATCCAATTGTTTATATTTTCTATAGTCTTACTAGTTTTTGTCTACTTGTTCTATCAGATACTGAGAGTTGTATGAAAATCTTATTATGAGTGTGTGTTAGTCTCTATTCTCTTTTACTTCTGTCAAATTTTGCTTATATATTTTGAAGCCGTATTATTAGGTACCTGGTACCATCCCATTCATTACAAAGTTTTATGAGTATTATAAAGTTTTGACTCTTTCAGAGAATATAATCCATAAATCAATGTGACCTGGAACATATAAAACTACAGTATATCACATCATAACAAATGTGCACAACTAAATGGGGACCAAAGTCAGCCTCCTTCTTTTCCTTCTTAAATCTCTTTCTTTTCCTTATTAGCTAACAGATATGTGATTCATTGTCATCTGGACCATGAAAAGACTCCAGCTCCATATTTTAATTAAGAGTTTAGCATTTAAACTTTTTATTTTTCTGTTTTACATTTTTAAATCATTATTCAAAGACTCTTTGTAATTTTCATTTTCATTTTTGTCTTAAAGATTTTTTGGATTCATTTTAATATAATTATACCAGACTTCTTTTGGTTAACATTTTTCTTATCTGTATTTTGCCCCATATATTTGTTGTATATTTAAAAGGGGGAAGTTATTAAAGGACATGGAGAAATAATAAAACCTTAGTGCAGGTAATACACCCTAGCTTCAGTGGAAAATAATCCAAGAACTAGAAAACTACTGGGATCCAAGGGTCTCCCTTTCCTAGGGCTTATATTTCCTCATCTCTACTTTGTTCTGCCCACTATCTCTGCAATTCTCTCTTACTGGTCAAGTAACGAGAAGCATCTCTTGTATAATATGTGGATTATGGTGTATAGGCTATAGCTCACTGAGGATTCAACAATCAATCTTTCAGGAGACAATAAGAAATGCCCTGCCAGTCATCAGTGATCACTGGATCTGCAACTGTTCTTTGCAAAAGGGTGTAACAGAAGGCTAAACATCGTCTGTAACTTCAAAATGTCTTTTTATTTTAATTTTATATTCTTTTTTGAATGTTTGCTAAAATTCACCAGTGAAGTGGTCTGGTCCTTGACCTTTGTTTGTCTGGAAGTTTTTTCATACTTTTATTATTGTATTTATCATATACTGTTAAAAGCTGATGCCTGAGGGTCTGGCTTCCAGTCAGCTTAAATCTAGGTGCTGAGATCCTCCCCTTGGGGCACTGACAGGTCATGCCACATCCTTAACTACTGGGAGCTATTAAAGATACAATAAGCTGCTTGGATGAGCACAGAGGTCTGAGAGACAACCAGGAGCTGAGGCAGGGTTGAGAGACAAGGTTCATTTCCTACATGTGGCCACTCCTTCAAGACTGGGAGAGGTGATTATTTCATCTACTGTTTAAAAACTCACACAGAAATTTGAACAAAATGAAGAAAGACGAATATGGCCCAGATGAAAGAAAAAGATAAAACCTCATTTAAAAAAAGAAGAACTTAGTGAAATGGAGATAAGTAATTTACCTGATAAAGAGCTCAAAGTCTTAGTGATAAAGATGCTCATTGAACTAGGGAGAAGAATGAATGAAAATGATGAGAATTTCAAGAAAGGGATGGGAAATATAAGAAAGTACCAAATAGAAGTCACAGACCTGAAGAATACAACAATTGAACTGAAAAATACACTAGGAGGTTTCAACAGCACACTAGATGAAGCAGAAGGAAGGATCAGTCACCTCAAAGATATTTGAAGTCAACCCATCAAAACAGCAAACATTTTAAAAAATGAAAAAAGTGAAGATAGCTTAAGGGACTTATGGGACAATATCAAATAGAGTAACAGTTGCATCTTAGAGCTACTAGAAGGAGAAAAGAGAAAGAAAGGGGAAGAAAACTTATTTGAGGAAATAATGGCTGAAAAGTTTTCTAACCTGGGGAAGGAAACAGACAGCCAAATCCAGGAAGCCCAGAGAATTTCAAATAAGGGAAACCAAAAGAAACCTACACCAAGACACATTATAGTTAAAATGTCAAATGTTAAAGACAAGAGAGAGTATTAAAAACAACAAGAGGAAAACAATTTAAATGCAAGGAAACCCCCATAAGACTAGCAGCAGGTTTTTGCAAGAGTAACTTTGCAGGCCCGAAGGGAAATTCAAAGTGCTGAAAGAAAAACCTTCCAACCAAGTATATTCTACCCAGTAAGGTATCATTCAGAAGTGAGAGAGAGAGTTGAAGAGTTCTCCAGACAAGCACAAGCTAAAGGAGCTTATTACCACTAAACCAGCCTGATAAGATATGTTAAAGGACATTCTTTAAGCTGAAAAGAAAGGGTACTAATTAGTAACAAGGACACATGTGAAAGAATAAATCTCACTGGAAAGGTAAATATACAGTAAAGGTAGTGGATTAATCATTTATAAAGCTAGTATGAAGATTAAATTTTATAAATTATGAGATAGTGCATAAAAATCCAAACTTCTAGTTCCTCTTGAAAAACCAGAAATCCTGAATCCTGACATCAGTAGACTAGCATCCCTACATAGAAACAATGGCTGTGCTTAATACAGCTGGTTTCCCTCTTTCAGCTGTGGCCTGGGATCTGCACACTGCCACTTGGCCCAATTCTTTTGTAAAGGTGCTTCTGAATTTGAGATCCTTAAAAAAAATCTGATGGTAAACTCTCATTTCCTTGAGGACAAGTGCTTTCAATGAATTATCTTTAAATTACAGCATACTACAGAACACTTAGACTACATTTTCTGTAATCTATTTCAATGTTAGTGAAATAGTTAAATTAGAGCTTTAAAAAATTGTCAGTATATGTACCAAACTTGATTGCTAGTACAGTGGATTTATTTTAATTAATTCCTGAACTCCACAGATGCCCAAACACCTCAACTTATCCAATAATTTCTTCTTAAATAAAACTTTTGAAAAAATAGAGGTGCTAGCAAGTAGCAAAATTGACTGTAAACAGAATTGGTATTTTCTGTTGTTGTTGTTGGTCTGGTGAAGGAAGATAATTAGCAGGAAATGGCCAACAGATAAGATGCAGAAAGACAAAGCTGGGAGCAGGAAGACTCTCTCACCAAGAACCAAAGACACTGGGATCCTCGTGAATTGATTTCATTACAAATCCCAGTAAGTTTCCTGGGACAAGTAGCTAAAGCAGGTCACACATATAAAAATGAAATGCTTTGTTTAGTAAAAGTGGAAGAGTTGAAAACCATACAGAGTTTGATGAGTCAGTATCTTGCTAATCAATGAACACCTTTCAACTTAATTTAAGGCTTTTTAAAAAAGTCCTTGAACTTGCTGTTTAATGCAAAAGTGATTAAAAATTGCTGGGACTCTCACAGGCTGTTGACAGAGAGGCCTCAGTTCCACAACTCAGCCAGACACAAATAAAGAAGATATCTGTGTCCAAAAGTTTGACTGTCACTCTCTGTATTGTATGAACCTGAGAGTAAACACTCTTTCAGAAGAGTCTGACCTCAGAAGACTCTGGAACATGTGGAGTCTGGGGAGGACTAACAGGATTTATATGTACTGATAGGAAAGGGCCACTCAGCACCTGGTGATAACACCACCTTCAATCAAGGGAAATTACATTCTAACAGGATTAAAGGAGTCAGCAGTTAATACATAGGAGCAAGATTTCCCCCAAGCCGACATGCACATTGAAAGCCTATCTTATATGGGAGAAACTGCTAAGAACATGACACAAGGCATTAAGGAAAGAAGCAGCTTAAAATATGCGCAGAAATTCTAGCTTTTCATTCTCATGTGGCAACACAGATTAGGTCTGAACGTCCTAAGATTTATTGCCCTGTTTTCCAGCAGTGAGTGCAAAAACATGCATTAATATAACACTGTGGAACCAACCCAAATAAAATTATGTATCAAGTCTGTAGTGTGACTATCACACATGCACGCACACACACACACACACACACACACACACACTAAAACAATAAAAGGGATGTTCCAAAATATAAAATATGGAAATCATGAGTACCTTTTATTATCCCAAATCAAGGCTCTTTAGTACTTTGTTATTGTGTCTCAGAAATCTAGACGCTCCCTCTCAATGTATCTGTCCTTCTCAATTTGCAAGTTTTCGAAAATTCAAAGGAGATGCCCACAGCTTATGCAAATCAAGGATCAACACTTCCCAACCAGCAGTTATAAGAGACTTGTCTTTTTTCCCCAAAGCTCTCTCTATCCCTGAGAAGAAATATACCTTTCCTTTATGGGCACTGTCACTTTACCATCTTGCTTCCTGCCTGCCATAAATGCAATGTTAGACAAAGGACCCTGCTTCTTTGTGGTTGGTTGTTTCTTTCTCCTTGTAAAAATTGATGCAAGGCAATTAGATGCTCTATCAAAAAAGCAAGCTATCAAAAAGCGAGCAGAGATTGCTGAGGGCCCAGGCTGAAGGACAAGCTGTCCTTCAGAGAGGTCATGCCTCCAACGAAACTCGCCTTTCCTTCGGGACGATGGTTCCCTGTCAGTCCTCTCCAGAGTCTTGTTTTGCTCATATCCTATATTTCTCAGAGTCCAGGAAGGAAATTGGTCTCTGTGGTAGATTAACTGCATTAATGGCCCCACTAATTCCTCCTGTCTGACTCTAAACTCAATTAGATTATATAACTTATTTTGGCCAATAGGATGTTAGCAAGCTTCATGCAAGAAGAGGCTCAAAAAGTGCTCGCAGGGGGGCTTCCCTGGTGGCGCAGTGGTTGAGAGTCCGCCTGCCGATGCAGGGGACATGAGTTCGTGCCCCGGTCCTGGAAGATCCCACATGCCGCAGAGCGGCTGGGCCCGTGAGCCATGGCCACCGAGCCTGCGCGTCCGGAGCCTGTGCTCTGCAATGGGAGAGACCACAACAGTGAGAGGCCCACGTACCGCAAAAAAAAATAAAATAGAGAATTAGAATTCTTTCCATCAGTAAATCAAGGAAATGCAAAATTGAGCTCTGACTAAAGAGGCACTCCTCTAAACTCAATTAGATTATATAACTTATTTTGGCCAATAGGATGTTAGCAAGCTTCATGCAAGAAGAGGCTCAAAAAGTGCTTGCAGGGGGGCTTCCCTGGTGGCGCAGTGGTTGAGAATCCGCCTGCCGATGCAGGGGACATGAGTTCGTGCCCCGGTCCGGGAAGATCCCACATGCCGCAGAGCGGCTGGGCCCGTGAGCCATGGCCACCGAGTCTGTGCGTCCGGAGCCTGTGCTCTGCAATGGGAGAGGCCACAACAGTGAGAGGCCCACGTACCGCAAAAAAAATAAAATAGAGAATTAGAATTCTTTCCATCTGTAAATCAAGGAAATGCAAAATTGAACTCTGACTAAAGAGGCACTCCCCTTCAGTATGAGAAAAGCATGGATTCCAAGTTTTCTGGTGTGGTGCAAACACTCATTTTAATGAGGGTCTTTTACTTCTTATTATTCTTCTAAGATACTGGCAGTTCAACTACCTACTTTGTAAAACTGTTTTCTATCTCTCTAACTAAAGCTCTTTCTATTCAGAAACAATAGATTAACCATTTTCCAATGGAATTTTCTTTTTCTTTCCATCAATCTTGATGAATGGTCAGTTGTCCAAAGTTTGACTTACTAGGTCTATAGCAGATCAGTTGTGCCCATGTGAACAACTGGTATGAACTGATGGTTTCTTAGCCAGGTGTTTTTCAGGTATGTGAGTACCTGAGTGTTGATACGCAGAACTGTTTGTATTCATTTGTCCACAGAAAATTCAAATGACTCTTGGGTAATTTACTTGTTTAGAAATATTGTGTACTTTTTAACCCACCTCCGTCTTGACCCAAGCAAGTTTGGCTTCAAGATTTTTTTTAATATAGTTAAAAGGATACAGCTTGATGATATGATACACATATACATTATGAAATAACCACCACAATCAAGCTAATTAATATATCTATCACCTCGCACAGTTCATAGTTAACTTTTTTGTGGGTGTGAAGTGGTGAGAACACTTAGAATTAACCCTCTTTGCAGATTGCAAGTACACAGTTCACTACTGTTACCTAGAGGCACCATGCTATACATTAGATTTCCAGAACTTATTTATCTTGCAAAACTGAAACTTAACCAACATCTTCCCATTTCCCAATTCCTCCAGCCCCTGGTCGCTACCATTCTACTTTCTGTTTCTATGAGATTGACAGTTTTAGATTCCACATATAAGTGAAACCATATAGTATTTGACTTTTTGTGTCTGGCTTATTTCATTTAGCACAATGTCCTCCAGGTCTATCCATGTTGCTGCAAATGGCCAAATGTTCTTTTTACAGGGTCAATAATATTCCTGTGTTTGTATATGCCACATTTTCCTTATTCATTCTTTCATCAGTGGACATTAGGTTGCTTCCATATCTTGTCTATTGTGAATAATGCCGCAGGTATCTCTTCTAGATTCTGATTTCAATTCCTCTGGACATATACCCAGACGTATGATTTCAGGGTCATATAATAGTTCTATTTTTAATTTTTTGAGGAATTTCCATTCTGTTTCCATAATGGCTACACCATTTTACATTTCCACTAACAGTGTGCTATGGTTCCCTTTTTTCACATCCTAGCCAACATTTGTTATCTTTTGTTTTTTGAATAATAGCCATCCTAACAGGAGTGAGGTGATATCTCATTGTGGTTTTGATTTTCATTTCACTGATGACTAGTGACGTTGAGCACTTTTTCATATACCTATTGTCCTTTGGCATGTCATCTTTGGAAAAATGTCTATTCATGTCCTTTGCCCATTTTTAAGTCAGGTTATTTGGATTTTTTGCTATTGAGTTGAATGAGTTGCTTATATATTTTGGAAGTTAACCCCTTATTCTATATATGCTTTGCAAATATATTGTCCATTCTGTAGGTTGCCTTTTCATTTTGTTGATTGTTTCCTTTGCTGTGCAGGAACTTTTTAGTTTTATGTAGTCTCACTTGTTTACTTTTGCCTTTGTTTCATGTGCTTTTGGTATCATATCTAAAAATTTGTTGCCAAGACCAGTGTCAAAGAGCAGTTTCCTCAAGGGTGTTTTTGGACATATGATACTAAAAAGGATCTTAACTTCTCCTAAGAATACCAAACTCCTGGTGAGTCTCAAATTGAAAACTGGCTTCAGTGCATCAGTAATTTTCCATAAGAATTTAATAGCTTCAAGGAAATTACGGTTCCATCTCCTTTGTGGATTTTAGCTGGGGTGCAGTGTTCAAAACTGAATACACAAAAGAGGCAATTATTGAACCACATGTACATGCTGTTGTGACAGTTAAGAAAACATAACTGGCCTAGTTTACATATACACACAACATACACACACATTGGCCTACTTTACATATACACACAACACACATACACACACACACACACACACACACACACACACACACACACACGCTACTTAATCTATTTAAAATCTGTTCCTAGCCTCCAAATTCCTCAGACCTTAGAGAAATAAAACCAGGGTCATAGCTATATAATTGCAAAGATCCAACTGTGTCCTATTAACCCAATCACTTCATGAGCTAATTCAGAGGCCATGTGTCTACAAAACCTCAGTGTGTTTAAGATTCATAATTAAATTTGAAAAATGAAAGCTCATCTTGCTGGCTTTGTTTAAGTATCCATGAAATGTGTGGCTATCATACAGAATCTTGTGGACAGGCTCTACCTTTCTTAAGTCTAGCCTTTTCTTTTTATTACGATGCCAGTTTATAGTAAAGGATATGGCACTGCTTTCTAACAAGACATCCCATCTTGAAACTCAAGAGATTCAAAAACTAACCCTGAGTGTATATTTGAGGAAGTTCGCTGAATTTCTCTGTGTTCCTGGAGAAAATAAATCTAAAAATACAGACAGTTTCTATCTATGAATATCTGTGATTTAAAAATGCCCACCAGGGAACACTGTTCATCAGTCTGGAGTAGTGAGGGGATAAGAGACTATTAGTCCAGGTCCTCTGAGAAACAGATGGCAAGAAAGCTTTAAACACAAAGGATTTTTTTAGTGGGGGAACAGCTGTGAGAAAACATAAGGAGGGAGCTAGGAATATCTGGGAAAGCTGTCAGACAACAATGCACATCTGACCAGGAGAGAAAGTGAGACTGAATAAAAGTGGGATGAAAACTTCCTAGATCACTTTACAGTCTGACTTCTAGCAAGGCTTTCTGAGCCAAAGTCAGTCATCAGAGGAGGAGTCCTGTGTCTCCCAGAAAGACCCACCTTAGCATGAGCCATGATTGGCTGGGAGCAGCCCTGGGAGGTGAAGCCTCAGCCCAGACTCGGTGATGGATTATGGAGCTTGTTGCCTGGGCCTCTGGGATTTCAACCTCAGGCCATAAATGTCTTCACATGCCATAAACAAGACACAGAATAATTTAGATAACATTTATAGATGATGATTTCTTTATTAGTCAGCTTGTTACTATAAAATGCTATATAACAAACAACCTCCACATCTGCCTATTGGCATGCCTTTTAATATTTTTGTTGAAAGATGCACATGTGAAAGGAACTTAGATACTAGGAATTAAAGTAAGTAGGCTTTAGTGTGAGGTTTTAGGTTAACCTGGCTAAAAATTGGACTATGTTTAATGTTTACCCTAGCGATAGGTACAAAAGACCTTAAATTCTTCCAGCGTGCCTTTTTTTTTCTTCCTTGTTGACTTTGGGATTCCCTAAGTATTCCTCTTCAGAGAGATGTTACCCCCTACCAAGCACTGATATAGTCTCCATGACTATAATTTGGTTACTTTAAGAGTATATGTGTGTAATATATATATATATATATATATATATATATATATTCATATTTACCCAGCATATTATCCTTTGAGATTAGCTTCTCAGTATAATATCATTGAGATCCATTCAAGTTGTTTCATACATCAGTAATTCATTCCCATTTATTACTGAGAAGTATTCCATTGTATGCATGAACCTCTGTTTGTTCATTTAACTGTTAAAGGACAATTGGGTTATCTCCAAATTGGGGCAATGGCAGATAAAACTGCTATGAACATTCATGCACAGATTTTGTGTAAACATACATTTTCATGATTCTACAATAAATATCCAGGAATATGATTGTTGGGTCAAATGATGATTGTTATATTTAACTTTACAAGAAACTGTGAAACTGTTTTCCAGAGTGGTGGTACTATTTTATATCTCCACTAACAATGTATGAGAGATCAGTTGTTTCACATCCTTGCTAGCACTTGAAATTAACACTATTTAAAAAAATTTTAGTCCTTCTAATCGGTGTTTAGTTGCATCTTATTATAGCCTAAATTTGCATTTCACTAATGCCAGTGATGTTGAACATATTAGTATATGAACATTTGTCATCCTTATATTCTCTTTCACAAAATGTGCAAGATTTTGTCCATTTTCTAATTGCACTGTTTGTTCTCTTATTATTTAGTTTACAAAATTCTTAATATATTCTGTATCCAAACCTTTGTCAAATAATTTCTCCCAGTTTATGGTTTGTCTTTTATCATCTTAACAGGGTATTTTGCAAAGCAAAATTTTAAATTTTTTTTTGTTTTTTGTTTTTTTGGTTTTTTTGCGGTACGCGGGCCTCTCACTGCTATGGCCTCTCCCGGTGCGGAGCACAGGCTCCAGACGCACAGGCCCAGCGGCCACGGCCCATGGGCCCAGCCGCTCCACGGCATGAAATTTTTAATAAAGTTTAAGTTATTGGTTTTTTAATAGATTGTGCTTTTGGTGACATATCTGAGAACTCATTACCTTATATTTTTTAATAGATAAAAATAGTAATAAATAACTATAAGACAGAAATGTAATGAAAGGTATTTTTTGAGAGGTGAATGAAACATACATAATGCTAGTACATATTTGTATAATATATAAATATATATATGTTTATAATGTTTGTATATGTACACACATATATATAGCCACAAAATAAATGTACCAAATAAATCATGTCTAAAGGCAGATATTGACTTGTAAGAGGCAATTTAGAAAATTATGAGAGTATTTACATAGCTTTTTGCTAATAAATTTGAAAACAATTGAAATGGATGATTTTCTAAGAAATTTTAAATTACCAAATTTAAAGTCTAAATAATATAATAATCATGTAGAAAATGCAGTAAAGCTTAAACATCTACCTACATGAAACGAAAACAATATATGTTTTTATCATTACTATGTTTAAACATCAAAAAAAATCTATAACTGTCTGCATTTTATACAATTTTAAAACAAAGAAAGGGAATACAAGTTTTCCAGTGAACTTAGTTAAACAAATCATGACAAAATCGAAGAGGAAAAAAAAAGACTGATCATGTTAAATTATACTCAGTAAAATTATGAACTGTATTAGGAAATATTATCAATTACAGTGATCAAGTGAGGTTAATGCTAAAAATGAAGAACAACCAAATTTCCAGAAATCTACTAACAGATTTACTATATGAATAAATCTATTAAAAAATAGGAAGGTTACAGTTATCTCAATACATCTTAAAAAGGTGTATAATTCAAATTATATCTAAGGCACCTAGTAGTTTTAATAATAATAATAGAATAATATTTAATTAAAATGTAATTTCCACCATATATGTGTATATATAAGTAAGTTTATATATGTATTTCTAGCACACAATAATAGCCAGCATCATGATTAATATTGAAACACTAGGCACTTTCCCATTTAAACTAGGAACAAAAGAAGGACAATTGCAATCATCACTATTCTTTATAATTGTTCTGAAAATATAAGCAATATAAATCCTGGAAGTAGGAAGAAAATAATAATTATTATTTGCAAATTATGTGGTTATACATTCAAGAAATGCTAAGAAAAATGACAATTAATATTAATGGAAGAATTCAGTAGTGTGGCCAATCACAAAATAAACAATCAAATATAGTTTCCTTGTATAATAATGATACTTTAGAAGTTGTAATACAGAAAATTATTGCATTTACAATAGTAATATTTTAAATACTTATATTATTTCACAAATATAAAATAATAAAGAAAAATATCACAATAAATGGACAGGCATTATATGAAAATATTAAAATCTATATGATTTAGAAAAAGACTGGAATAAATGGAGAACTATATCTTATATAGATATAGCTATAATACTGGAAATAATTCAATTTTCCTAAAATTAACCAATACATTGAATTCAGTTTACAAAGCAAAACAAGTATGATTTTGTTTTTCTTTCTTTTTAAGAGTGACAAAAACTATTCTAATGTTTGCCTGGAAAAATAAATATGCAAAAGCAGCTAGAAAAAGAATCTGACAATAGAAGACACATAAGGAATTCGGTTTACCAAATATTAAAATATGTTGAGTGACATCACAAAAGATGGCAGAGTAGAAAGCTTCAGGAATTGGTCCCTACATCACAACAATTGTTGAGCTGGCAAGAACTATTAGAATGAAGTATTTTGGAATTCTAGTATCTAGTCATATAGTATCTAAGGGAGTCCTTGAAGAAAGAGGCTGATAAATTGCAGTGGATTTTAGGTTTTTGCACAGTAATTACCCTCCTCCATCTCCTAGCCTTGTGGCAAGCAGCCATGAGTTCTCCAGCCTGAGATCCTGGTACAGCTTGTTTGTGCCAGAATGTGGAATAAGGACCTTGTTCTCTAAAAATTGAAGTTGTGTGTTTTTATCTGCCTGGTGGGTCATTGGGACCAGCAGAGATGCGATCCATTGTTTAAAACTCATTTGGCTAAAGTGGCTTTCCAGGCAGCATCTATAGAAGAAACTATGAAAGGCAGAACACCTACTCTCTCTCTCTGTTTCTCTTATTGGATTTAGGCACTCAAGGAAATTTTGTCAGGTTACTGGCTGATCATGATATAACAGAAAAAATACTTCAGTGTCCACACAGACAGGAAATAGAATCTTTGCAGGAATAAAATGGAAAAGTTACTAAACAAACATACAACTGTAGCCCTCAATAAGAAACAACATGGGGGCTTCCCTGGTGGTGCAGTGGTTGAGAGTCCGCCTGCTGATGCAGGGGACACGGGTTCATGTCCTGGTCCGGGAAGATCCCACATTGCCGCGGATCGGCTGGGCCCATGAGCCATGGCCACTGAGCCTGCGCGTCCGGAGCCTGTGCTCTGCAATGGGAGATGCCACAACAGTGAGAGGCCCACGTACTGCAAAAAAAAAAGAAACAGTAATCCCAGGGGAGGGAGTCTGATTTCTAGAGTTACCATACTACCATATTCAACATGCCTAGTTTTCAACGAAAAACTACAAAGCACACACACACACACACACACATACACACACACACACACATGGAAATATGGCTTATTCTCAGGAAAAAATTAATTGATAGCAACCATTCAAGAAGCCCAGACATTGGGCTTACTAGACAAAGACTTTAAATAGACTAAAACAGTCTATTTAAACTGCATATTTAACACAAATATACTCAAAGAGCTGAAGGAAATTATGGGCAAAGAACGGAAGGCAACCAGGAGAATAGTGCATGAACAAGTAGGGGATAGAAGATAGAAATAAAAAATGGAACCAAATAGAAATTCAGGATTTGAAATGAAATGAAAAACTCACTACAGAAGTTAAACCAGAGATTCTAATGGGTAGACAAAAGAATCAGTGAATACAAAGATAGGGCAATTTAAATTACTCAGCCTGAGGAGAAGAAAGAAAAAAGATTGAAGAAAAATGATCAGAGCCTAAGCATACCAACATAAATATTATAGGATTTCCAAAAGGAGAAAAGAGAAAAGGGCAGAAAATATATTTGAACCAATAACAGCCTCAAACTTCCTAAATTTGATAAAATACATGAACCTATACATCCAAGAAGTTCAGTGATTCCTGAGCAAAGAGATACGCACAAAGACACATTATAATTAAACTGTTGGAACACAAAGTTAAAGTCTTGAAAGCAGCAAGGGATCCTCACATACAAGGGATCCTCAGTAAGAATAACATCTGACTTCTCAGTGGAAACTCTGCAGGCCATAAGGCAGTGGAGATATATTTGAAGTTCTAGATGAAAAAAAACCAAAAACCTGTCAATATCCAGTAAAACCATTTACCTCTAGTAAAACTATACTTCAGAAGTAGAGAATGAGAAATAAGACATTCTCAGATTTTAAAAAAAAGCAAAGGCAGTCTGTTGCCGTAGACTTGCTCTACAAGAAATGCTAAAGAGGGTCTTTCAAGTTGAAACAAAAGGACAGTAAATAGTAACTCAAAGCTATATGAAAATATAAAGTTTTTTTAGTAAAGGTAAATATATGGCCAAATGTAAAACCTGCATTGTGGGTCATAGAATTTATATATGTTCATAGTTAGTGGGCACTTTCAGCTTCTATTTCAAGAGTTTGATAGGAGCGTAGACTTAGTCATAGGAGCATGTGGCTACATTTCATTTATAACCTTGTGATTTTCCACTTAAAACTTAACAAGCCTATATCTTTCTGGGCCTAAGCTGTTCTTTTGTTGTGAATTAGGCAGTTTTGAAAGCCGGACTAGCTTCTTATCTCCCTGGGGCTATATCCAATATTACTCATAAATTGGTAAGAGATGTGGGTTCTTGCCATCAACACCGTCACACACAGGAAATATGTCCTAATACGCCATCACCCAGTATTATCCTGGGAGGGATGGTGTGTCTGAAAACTAGAGTGTGCCGAATGAGTCCCAATGACAGAGTCATTTATCATGTAAAGTCCCACAGAGAGGGAGAGGCCTGTTCAAGGGCTGTGCTAATGAGATGATTGCTCTGTCAGGGCAAGAGGGGCCCCTGCCTCTCTCCTGATGCTTCTTACATGGATGCCTCTCTGTGGGGAGTGGCAGAGCCTTAGGATTTGAAGGAGGACATGCCCATGGGGAAAAGAAAAAGACACCCCTACTTCTATTTAAATGCATACCTTACCATTCCTTATGGCTCTGAGGTAAAGCACCTGCCCACTGTGGCGGTCAAAGAGAGTTTTTTGCTCAGTGTCTGCTTGTCAATCACGACTGATAAATTTATTCAAGAGAATCTAGAGTAGAGAGAAAAAATATGGAGTGGGTGGCCTCCCTCCAAAGGGCCTACCTTTCAGATGGAAGTGACCAATGGGAGTAAAAGACAAAGTGCACAGAGGAAAACTTCATCACAGCATCCTCCTTCATAGCAGGTTGAATTTTTATGCTCTTCCCTATGTCTCTTGCCCCTTGGTGAGTACAACAGCTGTCTGGAAAGCCTCCTTCACAGAGTTTTCACTTTGGTGAAGACATGGAAAACATACAGGAAACAGAATGCAAATAAGGTACAAATTATGGATCAAAGTGATTCATAAGAATATGAGAGAGTATTTTTGACCTTACCAATTATGTCAGAGAGGTGGCTGATTTGGCCCTGAAATTGCCCAATGCAGAGTTATATCGTAAAAGGTATGCTTAAAAAGTATACTTAAATAAAAATTTAGTTATGTTTTTTAATCTATTTATTTTCTTATCCTAATGAAAAATTGACTCCCTAGGAGTAGGGGTCAGGGCCCCAGAAGGAATCACATACACACTCAGATGGGGAATTTGAGGAGAGTTAAAAAAATATGTTTACAAAACTGTGCAGGATGAAGGGGAACCAACAACGAATTGTGAAGCCCCTGGGGCTAGCAATAGTGAGGGGCTATTTATCACTCCAAGGCGGGAATGGAATAAGGGAGAAAACAGCGACCAGCACCCAGGAGCTGTGACTGTAGGTGGAGAATCTCAGGCAACCTGCAGCAACTTGGCAGGAGGGAGCCAAACCCTACTTTCCCATCCTCCTCCCGTCCCCCACTGGTATCACCCATTGGATGAATCCAATTGGAAGCTGGGGGGAGGGGACAAGGAGCCTGTTGATTGGTCCATGCGGGTAAGTTCCTCTTGCCCTCAAGCAGAAGAGGGCCAGAGGGTGAGCGGAAAATACCCAGCAGCATATGGATAGTTGTTTCTCAAAAAAATAGACCAAAGCTTTTTGTTTAGATTGTGTTCTTTTCTTAAAAAGTGCATACCTGTTGTACTGTTATTAGTTAATGTTCATTAAACACTTCTAGCTCATTAAATATTCATTAATTAGGGCCTAATTCTGCAAGCTCCTTTTCTTAGCTATGAAAATCAGCAGTTTTTTCTCAGCTGCCTTTATCTGGCTGAAAGAAAAAAAAATGTTTAAACAAATGTTAGAGGGTTATGCAAAACTTTGAAAAAAAATCAACAATCAGCTGCAAGAGGAAAACACAAGATTTCCTGAAGCACCTATAATTATATTAGGAATTTACAGAGAAGACACTCTCTGCTAGCTCCAAACCTATATTTAGGGGCTAAAATACCTGGTTGAATCCTGTTCAGTCCCAGCTATTGATTTAGGAATTCATGGAACTGTTTATTCTCCTGCTCAATAGAAAAGATTGCTTACCATAGCAACCCCTGCATTAGCATGCAGCTTCCCGGTTACAAAGCACCTTCCTAAGGAGGACGTACATCAATGTGTGAAGTGAGCCCGATTTTTAAAATATAATTTTAAGGGGGCAGGTGGTTATATTAAAACTCATAACAAAGAGGACAACCCGACACAGAGACTAGCAATTGTTTAAGGCTTTTATGCAATTATTGAATCTGCATGTTTTTCCTGATCCCAGGCATTTTGTTCCACTTGCACTTCTATAAGCCAAAATGCGTGGGAAATGATAAAATATTATACACAACCCACAACCAGCATAAGAAGCTTGCTGCTCCCTATGGGAATTTCACCATAGGTCAGATTTACCCCACTGTTCTTAGATTTATGTTTCTTCCTTTTGTTAGAGAAAGGCAAATTTCTGGTCCTGCCACTCAAAATCTCAAAGTGAACATATTTAGGTTAATTTTCAGGTGAGTTTCCCTGATGTCTATCAAGTGTCTGAAACACTAGTGATTGTTTTTACCTCGTATTGTGACATGAGGTAGCATTTTAATTAGGGAAGAAAAAAAGTGACTTGTGCTCGTAAGTGATAGTCACAGTTTTTGTCCCTGAGCTCAAAATGGATAGAGGCCAGGAAGTCGTGATTTGTGTATCAACCATCAGGGCATCCAAGCTATTTTTTTTGGTGGGGGGGAGTTTCTCTGGTTAGAAGGGGCTAGTTCATAGGCTCATTATAACGCTGCTGAAGGCCAATGATGGTACTGAAAGATAACCCTGTAATTGTTGGTGACCTTGACATTCTGGTTCAGCTCTGGGACAGTGTTCACCTGAGGAAGACAATGGCTGAACAGAAAAAAAAAACCTTAGCGGCTGAGGTACCTCAGAGGACCTGGCAAATAATAAGGGAGGGTTTAGGGAAGGGAAGCAGTGGAGCCCTGGGTATAAATCCAGGGAAGTGTGCTGGAGGAAGAGGGGCTGGAAACAGTCCATGTAGAAGCTCTTTCACCTGTATGCTCTGTGTCTGGAGCCCTGTCTGGGCCCCATGAAGCAGGTAGAAGCCAGATTGAACATCGTGCCTGATTGAAGCTGGAGCAAGATATGCCAGGTTCCCACGTACATTTTTGTCCTGGACACTTTCCCCCTAAGATGTCATGGGCTTTGCTTTCAAATCATACTCCCCTCCTCCAGCCTTGATAAAAAATGAGAATCTGGGTCCTTGGCAGACATACCACTGTGCTAATTTTCAGAGACTTGGCTTAGCCATAAGGCGTTCTCTTCTTCTGAGGTGATCTCAGCATTTATGGGTACTGTCTGTGAGAGAATCAGGAAGGTTCATCTGGGGAGATAAGGTGAGATGAGGAATCAAAAATGGATAAATTAGGAGTTTGGGATTAACAGATACACACTACTATATATAAAATAGACAACAAACAAGGACCTACTGTATAGTACAGGGAATTATACTCAATATTTTGTAATAGCCTGTAAGGCAAAAGAATCTGAAAAAGAATATATATATATAAATAGCTGAATCACTTTGCTGTATGCCTGAAACTAACATTGTAAATCAACTATACTTGAAGAAACAAACAAACAAAACAAATGAATTTGACCAGACCTTCTACAGTTGCCAGGGTGTTGCAGAATCAATAGATAAATCAGGCAGTTAAAGAGTGATTAGACTATTAGAATAGTTTGAAATATTATTGGTGAGATATTTTCAGCTGTATTCATTGTTAGAGGGTTGTTATTCAACTCTAGTGAACGTCAATAGCACTTGGAGAGCTAGTAGTCTTGAAGATTCAGGAGCTTTGACTCCCATGACTGGGTCTTGGGTAGGACCTGAGAATCTGTATTTCTATTAAGCTCTTGGGTGATGCTGTCGTGCTGGCTGAGGGCCACAGCCTGAGTAACACTGAGGCAGTCGTCTTCTAGCCAGTGGTTGGGCCGTTGGGCCCAGGAGTCTGTGTTTTAACAAGCCCCTGGGTGATACTGACACTTACCAAAGTCTGAGAAGAACTGTTTTAAACCAATTGTTCTCAACCTTAGCTAGACATTGGACCCACCTGATGAGTTGCTTAAATAATACCAATGCCTGGGTCTTACCTAGCCAGTTCTATTGAAACTGGACTGGAAAACAGTCTGACATGGGGATTAGTTGAAGCTGCCCAGACTTTCAAATGTGCAACCAAGGTTAAAAGTCACTCCTTGACCATATCTTCATTTCTAGTGGCACAAGACTAGAGTATCTGCGATTTGTTCTTTTCAATGTATTGATAGGGAAGGAAAAGAGATGGATAAAAATTCTAGCATGTGAAAGGAAATAAGCTTTGCTAGTCTTATGTGAAGTCAATCCCAGCTTACCTTACAGACTGTAGGGAATGTGTGTAATGAAAGGCATGATTCAAAAGTCCTGGGAATGAGTAAGCTGCAAGAGGTGGAAATTTGGGCAAAAGAGCAAGTTCTATAAATCTGTAGAAGTGAAACCCATTTAGTTACCTCCAAAGGGCCAAATGTGCTATTTAAAATGCTCCAATAGAGCATTCAATTTCACAGCTGTCTGTAGCTTTGAGGCCAAATTCTCATTTCCTAAAGTTAGGAAACAGAAGCAGGAGCACTACCAAAAGCCACATGTACTACTGAGATATTAATTAAGCCCCAAAGACTTCAAGGACCCCTGTCCAGTCCTCCTGAATGCATTATTCTTGGACAACTGATGCAAGCAGGCTTCTCTTGACCTTCATCCCATTTGAACCAGACCTCTAAGTCTGGATGTTATTAACATAAAAGGATGTCAAAATTTGAAACTCCGGAGAATAGATTCCTCCAAAGCTAACCCACATCCTTTTGTTATTTCCCCAAGATCTTAACATTTTTTTCCTGTTTTTGTGAAATAGTCTCTTATGGAATTGTTAAACAAGAAATAAGATTATTTCCATTTGCAAAATCCAGCTTGAAATCCAGGCAGTCAGTGTGGGTATTATGCCAAGTCAGAGTGCTGGATGGAGAGTCAGATTCATAGGTTCCTCACGCACACCTTGTCTCTGACCTTCAGACTGTTCTGAACCTAATTTCCTTTACTGTCAAATGACAGTGACTTCTCACATTCACTTTTAACTTTAATAATGTAAAAGCATCTTCGTAAAAAAAAATGGGAATCTGGAGAAATCTATGCAATAACAGTCCATGGCAGATCTATTGTGCCAGTTTTCAAACTTTCAACTAAAACGCTAAGTGGGTCTTTGTCTCTTCGCAATGACACTGCTTTGGTGCTGGCTCCCCCCTTCTCCCCCCTTTCCTGCTATGTAATGGCTGTTGTTTTTCATTGATATAACTGGAAGAGACTGGAAAAAACAAGCCATATTCTCCAATTCATTCCTCTTAGGGTGATAGAAAATAAACTATTTTTCCTATGATCTGCTTCCAGGTCATTCTCACCAGCTGTGAGTCTCCCATCCGTAGAGAGTTGTCAGTTGAAACTTTTTTCCTCTGTTGGTTTGTACTTAGCCATCTTTTTGAAGTAAAGTTCCGTTTACTTTGTTGGTTCTAGGAAAACAAGCTATTTCAAGGCCTACTTCTGCTTTTTCCTGATTGGAACGAGGTGGGGGGAATTAATCTTCTCTAATTTGCTGGTAAACTGACAAATACTCCAAAGACCGTTGTCCAGGTCTCCTGAGTAGATTCATCTTTGCCAACAGATACAAATACATTCCTCTTGACTTTGCCAACCATTGCACCCGTGTCAAAGTTGGGACTATATTAACATAAAAGTTGTCAAAACTTAAATCATTGCAGAGAATAGATCCAGCCAAACCTGGCATTAATGATGGGCATTGATAGCAACTGGATTAGTAATAAGTGGTTATGGAGAAAGAGTTGTCCATTTTTTGCCTAAAAATGCATGAAGGGAAGAGCAGAAAGCAGGGGAAAGATGTAGCTCTGGAATTCTGGAATTCAAGAACTCTGGGTCTAAGTTTTCTGTTTTTTTTTTTGAAGTATAGTTGATTTACAGTGTTGTGCCAGTCTCTGCTGTACAGCAAAGTGACACAGTTATACATATATATATATATATATATATATATATATATACATTCTTTTCTAATATTCTTTTCCATTATGGTTTATCACAGGATATTGAACATAGTTTCCAGTGCTATACATTAGGACCTTGTTGTTTATCCATTCTAAATGTAGTAGTTTGTATCTACCAAGGCCAAACTCCCAGTCCGTCCCTCCAATCGAAAGATATAGAGTGGCAGAATGGATAAAAAACAAAGAGCCTACAATATGCTGCCTACAAGAGACCCACATTAGGGCAGAGGACACACATAGATTGAAAGTGAGGGGGTGGAAAAAGATATTTCTTGCAAACAGAAATGACAAGGGGGTGGAGAGAAGGATGGGCATGGGTTTTGATCATCAATTAACCAGCTATGAGAACTTGGAACAATTCTTCAGTTGCTCCAGCTGTGAATGGACTGAGACTAATGTTTCTTGAACTTTAATGCGCATTTGAATCCCCTGGGATGTTGGTAAAATGCAGACTGATTCAGTAGGTCTGGGTTGGGATCCGAGATCCTGCAGTTCTAGTGTCTCCAAGGTGATGCTGCTGCTGTGAAATCTGAAATCACGCTCTGAGTAGCAAGTGGACAGATGATTCTCCCCAAGTTAACTTCCAGTTCTGGAAGTAAGCAAATAAGCAAATAAATAGATGATAGATAGTTCAACGCCATTTTAAATAACTCTATTAAGTGTGATACTGAAGTCCAAATTCCCTAAATCATCATGTGAATGTGGTTTGATACCTGGATGGATTCTCTACAATTTCACACTCTCATTGCAGGAAAAACGTCAATCTCAGAAGTAAGAGCTTTCGGAGTAATGATCTCCTACTTTCCCCCAAATATTATTCCCTGCCCATTGGATACCTTCTAATCCCCCTCCAATATAACCCAGAAGAAACTTAAATAAGTATCGCAAGCTTACTGATTCAATATATCAGCTGGGGAATTATGCTTTTTAGGATTTTGCTAAATTTATGGTCCATAAACAATGGATTATGTCGATGTTTTAATTGCCAAACCAGTTACTTTCTTTTTTTTTTTTAACATCTTTATTGGAGTATAACTGTTTTACAATAGTGTGTTAGTTTCTCCTTTACAACAAAGTGAATCAGTTATACATATACATATGTTCCCATATCTCTTCCCTCTTGCATCACCCTCCCTCCCACCCTCCCTATCCCACCCCTCTCATGGTCACAAAGCACAGAGGTGATCTCCCTGTGCTATGCGGCAGCTTCCCACTAGCTATCTAATTTACATTTGGTAGTGCATATATGGGGTCAGGTTTTTAAATTTAGATATAAGAAAGTTCAATCTCTTCTTGACATTTTTTTTTCTTAGATTCCATATATATGTGTTAGCATACGGTATTTGTTTTTCTCCTTCTGACTTACTTCACTCTGTATGACAGACTCCAGTTCTATCCACCTCATTACAAATAACTCAGTTTCATTTCTTTTTATGGCTGAGTAATATTCCATTGTATATGTGTGCCACATCTTCTTTATCCATTCATCTGTTGATGGACAGTTAGTTACTTTCTTTTAAACTGCTTGTATTGTAGTATGTTTCTACTTTTCATCCTGAGACTGAATCTGTATTCCAGCCAGTGACACAGAATATTAACATATATTTGCATGTTAGTAATGAGAAATGCTCAGATGAAATTCTAACTGGAGTTATGTGGCCAAATCAAGAAACCTTCCTAATGTGTCTGACATGCGTGGGTTGATTTGCACACCCCAAGACAGGCTCATAAAATTAACAAATGTGATGGCAAGAATATAAACACGGATATGAATTTGGCTTTCCACTGTTTTATGTTTAACTGGATAGTTTTATGAGGTTTCAGAGTGCTCAGGTTTTCGCTCAGAAATGTAGGCACTTGTGACAAGATGCAGCCCACGGGCAGTAACAGCGAAAGCAAGCTGCCAGCTCTCCCGAGGAAGTCATTTCCAGATTTCATTCCACAAAGATTAACATCTGCAGTGAAGTCAAAGATGTGGCTTCCTTGCAGTGTGTACGTGGGACACACTCACTTTGATGAAATGGAAGGAGGTGAATGGGGGCAGCCTACCTTCTACCAGAACAGGGAACAGAAAAGTATCAGAGAGAGTTTCACTTACTATGAATGCCAATATCTTCCTGTTAGGTGTGGGAAAATTTCTGCTTAGAATATAAACTTATTGAAGATATTAAAAAAAAAACTTTACTTCTTACTTAAACTCACTGGGAAAAATATAAAAAAATTCTTAGAGTCTTTGTTGTCTTGAAATATATCATTATAACCATCTAAAATGTGAGCTCACATGAATTTTTGTATGGTGCCAAATTAATGGCAAAAGAAATTTATTTGGAATCAGGATACACTGATTTGAAATCTGACTTTGAATCACTCAAACTCTCTGGGCCTCAGTTTTGTTTTCTATAAAATGAACAGTTAAATATTCACCAAGGCCCCTACTAGCCCTGCAATTCCTTGATCAATTTTTCAATTGATATTTTGGTTTTCTCATGTTTACTTACAAATCCCAAAGTATGCTTACTGCTCTTCTTCACATGTGTTTTTCACATTTAACATTTTTCATAACTTGGCCATTTCCATTAAAAAAGCCCACACTGAGTTTCCTATCTGATGCTTAGGCTTTAGAGCCTTCCAAGGCTCCAGTGGTTCAGGAGAAGGAGAGGGACTCAAGGGGAGTGGACAGATGGACAGAGGCAATGTGCGTCTTCTCCTTCCATCTTGTATCTCCGTGAGTTTGTCCTGTCAGGGAGCTATGAACTTTGGAGAGGAGCTTTGAGTTGACCACGATAGTTGTTTTCCTGGAGCCACTTTTATGTGGTTAGCTCAGGGATGCTCTCAATAGGAAATGAAGTCCAAAGGTGCCTTGGGCTGGCTCTGCTCTTACAGCCTTGTGAGATCAATTGTGTGCATTTCTGCCCAACCCTTGGCTACAGTGAGAATATTTACATCATGGAAATCAGCAAATGCTACAGATTGAGGTATTTATTAGAGCCAGTTGTTAAACATGTATGAGCATTACAACTAGATGTTAAACACACACATAAACACACACAAACACATACCACCACCACTCACATTGAGAATTTGTCAGTCTTTGTCAAGGCAAAGAATCAGATTAGAACTTCTCTCTCCCAAGAGCTCTTCTTTTATGAGTTTTCTCTAATTTAGGTTGTCCATGCAGTTAATTTTCTAAAATGTGTACCATGTATCATTATTTCATATATTTATTAAAGGAATACATATCCATAATGCATTAAAATGGATTATGAATGGAAGGGAGAAAACAATCATTCATGTTTGTATAATCTAAATTATTACAACTAGTAATATTATTAATATATTACTATTAGTGTAATTTTTTTTCTATATATAGTCCTGTGAAAAGGGAATAATTTGCTTAATCATCACTCTGTGATTTAGGTTTTTTCTCGGTTCTCCACTATGATAAATAACGCTGTGGTGAACAACATGTTATGACTTAGATGGTGGGGAAAGCCTGTGAGGTAGAAATACAGGGTGTTATTTTGTTTGGCTCCTGCACCGCCTGAATTGTTGGCAAGGTGGGGGTGGTGACACGAGCAGTTTAATCATGGCCAAGGAAAATTCAGCTGTCCATAGAGCAGTTTGGAGAACCTAGAGATTTATGGAAGTTCTATAAAATGCCAACTGAATGGCATATGTGGGTGTGTTCAGATTTGCTGCCAGGTGGTTTTGAGAAGAGCTTGCCTAGGCTTAAATCAACCGTACCATCAGGATCAGAGCAGATGCCAGCTATTTTTTCTCATGCCCCAATTCTGACCTGATTGAGGACACCCGTCAGGAGAATTTGGCACCTAATGCACGAGGAGGCAAACATCAGCATCAGAGAGTTTGGTAACAGTAAAGATAGAACCTTTAGTTGTTGGGTGAGGCCAGGAGTTTCTGTGTATCCTTATTTGCCAAATCTACCTCCAGCTTGCTGGGTGCGTATGTTATGAACCTACCACCCGGACACAAGTCAAGCCAACTAATCTGGTACATTGTGTTCCCTGATAGCTCTGCTTTGAATTTATTTGTGTGTATCTCCACCTGCTCTCTTCACCCAAGTGAAGGTCCTGTTGTTGAATGCATTTGGTTCTGAGTTTATTGAATTCTTCATTTAATTCAATTCACCAGACATTTAACGTGCAATGGGTCACTGCAAGATAGGATGCAATGGTTGTCTCTATTTTTTCAGTCTGATGGTCTAGTAGAAGAGATAAATGGTATTAAAATACCCAGGATATAAATTGCCTGGGATAGGGGCTCTCATATAGATGATCACTAAGCTATGGGGACAGAGAGAAAGGGGATAAATTTGAGTGAGGAAATGTGGGAACAGTGACTTCGTGGGGGTGGTGGCATGACTCATTTTTTAACTGGTAAACATAGACTCAAGGAATTCTAGGGAGAGGGAGTTTCCTAGACAAAAAAGAAGTTAATAAAGATTGTCCATGATTATTTAGAACTTTCTGAACAAGGGCTTCCCCATATTTTATCACAGTTAATCAAGGTAGGAGTAGAAAACACCCTGAACTGGCCGAGTGTAGGTTCAAAAGACAGTGGTGTGAGTGTTTCTGTGACAGTCGATTGTTACTAGACCACAAAGGATATCTTAATTTGGATACCTCCAAGAGCAGATCCTAAAATAAAGACTTTATTCTTTTGGGGAAGGAATCCCAGGAAGTAGGGTGAGGGGAGTGCAAAGTGAGACAGGGAAGGGAGGAAGGCCAATCAAGGGAGAGATGAGGGAAAGAGTGAGCAGATCCCACCAGGGCCAGGATAGGGTGGAGTAAGAGAGGCACTGACCTCGATGCAGAAAGTACAGTAAGTCCCCTACTTACAAACCTTCAAGTTGAGAACTTTCAAAGATGAGAACGTGCGTTCACATGTCCAATCATGTAAGTTAGTTCACGTGTCTGATATACATTGTTACATGCATGCATCCTCTACAGTTGGTTGAGGTTTTGTGTACTGTACAGTACTCTATAGAGTACAGTAGTACCGTATCTTTGTTCTAGGATGTCTGGAAGCAAGCATAAAAGCAGCGATGATGTAGCTGGTACTGCTAAGAAACACCAAGCGATAATGACTGTGTTTAGCAGGGTACATAGGCTAACTTTGTTGGACTTACAAACAAACTGGACTTACAAACAAACTCTTGGAAAGGAACTTGTTCGTATGTAGGGAACTTACCGTAAGGGGTGCCAAGCACTCAGTAATCAGGACGTATAATATTTTAATGAAATACTTTTTAAAATATCAAAATACCACAAAAATGTGATAAAAATTATCAACATTTTAAATAAAGATAGGATCTGACGGTGCTGTGCTGAGCCATATTGGAGCCTGAGGCAAAAGGAAAAAATTACGTAAAAACAAAACACATTCTAAGTGTATCTTTTTAAATGGTGAATTTGCTTCAGAACATGAAAATAACTGAAAAGATATTGAAAAATCAAATAAGTGTATGAAAAACTCACACCATTATTTTAAATTTAAATACTAGTTTACATCAAACTCAAATTTCATTATAATTTTATTTTACTGGTTTTCATGGAAACAAACTCATCAGTGATAATATTTTCATTAAAACAATTAACCATTTAAAACTACTTTAAAATTATATATAGGAGTGTACCTATTTCTTTTGCCTCAGGCTCCAGTTGGCAGGGAATGGGTTACCATGGTGGGCTTAATCCCACCACTGGGGGTCCTCTGAGATATTGATCCACCAACTCCTCTCCCTCATTGGTCAGGGGCTCTTCCTGTGGGTGTTACCTCTCTGGCACTCCCTGAATACTCTTGGGGTTGGCTGAGACCTAAGGAAAGACAGGTCTCACCTGAGACAGGCTGAGACCTGTAGGAAAGACACTACCTTCAGCCGCTGTGGAGGGCTTGGATGTGCATCTGAGGACCACAGGCTTCTATGCTGTAGACTCTGGTGTTGTACTAAAGGCTTTACAGAAACTGTGGGATAATCATCACAGCTCTGGTTTAGAAATTGTTTTCTGGACTCGTTCTGCATAACGAGTTGGAGAATGAGGAAAGCACGGAGCACGAAGGCCAATTTAGAAGCAACTGTAATAATTTAGTTGGGAGATAATATGGCCCTGAGCTAGGAATGTGTCTATGGGGTGGGGCAGAAAAGGGAAGGCGCAATAAAACATTGCAGGACTTGAATCTCTGGGTCCTGACCTGCAGTACTTGAATCCCTGGGTCCTGACCACCAAATGGATGTGTTGGGAAAAAAGGAAGGGAAATGTGTCGATGAGGCTGTGGTCTCCCATCAATGGTGAGGATAATCACAATCTCTTTACAGAGTTGATAGCTTGAGAGAAAGAGCAAACTTGGTGAGGAGAGAGATTTGGATTTGACAACATTTGGGGAACAGAGATCCAGGATATATTCACATCCAGGAGCACAAATGATGGCTTGGAGGGCCAGGAAACTGCAGGACTCTTTTTGCCTGAGTTGACATTCAGTGTCAGATGGAAGAACAATGGAACAACGTCAGTGGAAGAACAGGGTGTTTGAGGGGAACGCGTGGGGGACAGAGGTGAGTAGAAGGAGGAAGACGGTCGATCAAGGCTTCTCTAAGTGTGCTCTGTGCAGTGGTGCTGACCCATGAACTGCTGGTTACCCAACCGCAAAGGAAATTTGGACCACAGATGTAACACATGGGAGCTGTCATAGCAACCTGACACTGCTGCGGAATCCAACAGACGTTTCATTTTTGTAGTAATTCATTTTTATTGTGTTTTATGATAATATCAGGTAGTGATTGATTGGAATTAAAAATTAAAAGAGAAAACAAACAAAAACAACAAATTCCTGGTCCTGCATCTAATGTAATTGAGATACACTGATAAAACACAACTCGGTAACTGCCCAGCCCTTGACTTTTGGAGAAGAGCTCTAAAGAGGGATTTTAAGGAAGGTGAGGTGCATGAAATGCTGTTTGGGGTTTTGAAGACAAAGCACAATGCAGAGTCAAGGAGAGACATCCTTGTGATGGAAGGCCTGAGAGGTGCAGGGCATCTTGGCTTCTGAGAGATGGTGTTGGAGGATATCCTTGCAGATGGTTTTCTGGGAACTGAGTATTTAGAGAGGGCACTGGCCTTGCCAGCCATGGGAGTGATGGTGTAAAACCACAAGAAAAGTCTACCTGTGCTGCGTCTGAACTGTTGATGGACAAAATGTTGCACACAAAATGGCTAGGATGGTGAAAGAGACATCTTCAAGGAGTGTCTGTGTGATGAATATGAGGTCAATAAAGAGTTAATTACTTTTTACAGCACATCTGCTGAGCACTTACTATATGCCAAACACTATCCTAGGTGCTGCGGATGCATGTATGGAACAGATGAATGGAACCCCTGGAAATGAAATACACAGAATGTGACAGGACCAGAAGCTGTGGGAGAACATGCACAGTCTTGAAGGAGCTTGGTTTCTTCCCCTAAAGGCAGCTGAAAGCCACAGGGTTTTGTAGAGTGAAGGAGTGCTATGCTTTCTGCATTTAAGAATTTACTGTTGGCTCCCAGGAGACATGGAGGAGGAGGCAGAGGCAGAGGGGAAGCAGAATTAGGTGGGGGGCTGCTGCAGGGGTTGAGGTGAGCAAGGATGGTGGTTTGGTGGTTACAGCTTATGAGTGAAAGATGCCTCATGTTGGCCGTTGGCCTTTAGAAATATTGGGTTATTGTGCCCATGGGACATACAAGTGGGGATATCTTTCAGGCATTTGGAGCTGCTAATTTTAGTCCAAGAGAACATTAGTGCAAAATAACAAAATTTAGGGAAAATTATATCATCTGGCAACTCTGGTGGTGGTGCTGGTTATAGCTGTGAATCAAGGACAAGAGTGAAAGATAGAACACAGAATCTCAAAGAGGACTGTTTCGGGTCGAATTGTGTCCCCTCCAAAATGTAGGATGAAGTCCTAACCCCCAGGACACCGAATGTGACCTTATTTGGAAATAAGTTTATTGCAGTTATAATTAGTTAAGGTGAGGTCATACTGGAGTGAGATGAGCTCTTATTCCAATGTGACTGCTGTCTTCATAAGAAGAAAATGGGGACACAGACATGCAAAGGGAGAAGCCCACGTGATGACAGAGGCAGAGGCTGGAGGGATGAAGCTGTGAGCCAAGGAACTCCAAGGATGCACCCAAAGCTAAGAAAAGACAAGGAAGGATTCCCTGAAGCATCTCAGAGGGAGCATGGCCCTGCTGACACCTTGATTCCAGACTTCTAACCTCCAGAAATGTGAGAGAAATAAACGTCCGCTATTTTCAGCCACTCAGTTTGTGGTACATTACGATAGCAGCTGGAGGAAACTGATACAGAGGCTTACTTTAGAGGTGAGTGGAAAGAGAATGACTAGGATCAAGAAGGACCGGTGAGAAATACAGAAGAAGCTGGAATGGTTAATATTGCAGCCCACAAAAATGGAGCATTTTGAGAAACCAGGCTTAAGTTGAGGACGGTCTGTGTGGGTGAGCAGGAAAGGAGAAGGACTGAGCCAAAGCTCTACTCATTCATTGTCCACCTTACAGAGGGTTAGAGAGGGACCGCGAGGATGGGTGGAGGACAGGCAAGAGCCTGGAGCCACTGAGGAAAGGCTCTTTATTGGGACATCTGGGGACAGGAACAGAAGTGATGGAATGGAAATATGATAAGGTCATGGTTGAAAGTGGGAGACCTTTTTTTTTTCTTTTTCTTTTCTCTCTCTCTTCCCCTCCCTCCCTCCCTTCCTTCCTTCCTTCCTTCCTTCCTTCTTTCCTTCCTTCCTTCTTTCCTTCCTTCCTTCCTCCCTCTTTCTTTCCTTCCTATTTTTTTTAGAATAAAAGAGACTTGAACTTGTTGCCTAAGAGCATGTTTGTAGTCCATACATCCAGAGATGGGAAAATACAAGTGATGAAGGGCAGAGGCTCCCATATAAAACAGGATGAGACAGGAGCAACAATGCAGATGTGAAGCAGTTTTGGAGATGAGGAAACTGTGATGGGTAGGAAACTGTGTTCCCAATCCCCCGCCAGCTGTCTCAGCTTGAAACAATTTCTTAGCTTCTCTGAGTCTCAGGCCACCTATAAATTGGTGCAGGGATTAAATGAGATAATTCAATGCCAAATCCATTGCATGGCGCATGTTAAAATATTAGTAATTTATATGTGATGTGTATATCAAACAGAGCTTGGCTAATAGGAGGTGCTCTCAAAATTACATTTCTTTCTCACTCTCATCCCTATTTTTCTGAGACAACAGAGAAAAGGGGGATTGGGTTTAAATACAGGTAAATTCTGCAGTGAAGAAAGAAACTAGAGAAGACAATGGCTGGATGACTTATCTTTGGTCATGAAGTAGGAATTCAGGTTGCCCCTGGGTGGCAACCTCAGGAGAAACTTGGAGCCAGAGGCACCCAGCTAAGCTGCACTCCGTCCCTGACCTGCAGAAACTGTGAAATGACATTTGTCGTTGTTTTAAGCTGTTACGTTTTGAGGTAATTTGTTACTGAGCTTGAGATAACGAATACATTCACCATCAATTAATGGGCTGAAGGAGAGATACTTTACAAAAAGGTTTGCCTGAGGTTGGAAGTCAGGTGGCTTGGGCAGAGAGAAGACAGTTTTCCCACTGTCATTCAGAAGTACAGTGATCTTTCCTGTATAACTCACCACCTTTTTCATGGTAAAGGGGCATTTATGTAATTAGAGGGCATTGGTCCTCACTGAAATTGTCAAGGAAAAGATTGCTGCCATCAGCTTTTACTCTATCTCTATGTAAATCCCCCCTTGCCTGCTAAGTGTAATAATCTCAGAAGTCCTGAGTCTGTCATCCACAATCAGGGCATCTACTTCTCAGCCACTAGTGGGGATGCTTCCAGCCAGATGTGCCTCCTGGCTAGAGTGTTCCAGATGCCCATTGGTCTAATTCACTAGTGACTGTAACATAGGGATCTTCTGGAAATGACATTTTGGGGTTAAGTGGGAGGGTGTATGTGAAGATCGGTTCATAACTCCCATCTTATAGGCATGGTGTTCTCTGGGGTTGGAACCCACACATGTGTGGACTTTTACCCTCCAGGATTCCCAGAGACCATAGAGTGTGTGTAGCATAAGCCAGAGAAACATGCAGGAAATTGTAGGGGAGGCAAAATTTTACCTTTACCTCTTAGGTTTTGTTCCCAGCTGGACCTGAGAATTAAACTAATATAAGATAGATCAACAGGAGAAAAGCATATAAATTTAGTTAATACACATCTTATGTAACATGGGAGCCTTAGTAATGAATGACAATCCGAAGATATGGTGAAACTACATGCCTTTATATGAGCTTGAATAAGGAGAGGCAATTATGGAAAAGTAATTGAACTATGCAGGGTGGCTTAAGGAAGATAAGAATTATTTTAACAAGGTCTGCTTGTAGAGAATTCTCTTTAATTTTTAAATTTTTTAATTAGAGTATAGTTGATTTACAATGTGTTAGTTTCAGATGTACAGCACAGTGATTCAGTTATATATATATACATATATACACATATGTATATATATATATATATGTTCTTTTTCAGATTCTTTTCCCTTACAGGTTATTACAAACTATTTAGTATAGTCCCCTGTGCTATAGAGTAGGTCCTTGTTTATCTATTTTGTATATAGCAGTATGTGTATGTTAATCCCAGACTCCTAATTTATCCCTCCCCCCCTTTCCCCTTTGGTAACCGTATGTTTGTTTTCTATGTCTGTGAGTCTGTTTATGTTTTATAAATAAGTTCATTTGTATTATTTTTCTAGATTCCACATATAAGCAATATCATATGATACTTGTCTTTCTCTGTCTGACTTAATTCACTTAATATGATAATCTCTGGGTCCACCCATGTTGATGCAAGTGGCATTATTTCATCCTTTTTACAGCTGAATGATAGTCCATTGTATATATGTCCCACATCTTCTTTATCCGTTCATGTGTTGATGGACATTTCTGTTGCTTCCATGTCCTGGCTATTGTAAATAGTGCTGCAATGAACACTGGGGTGCATGTACCTTTTAAATTATAGTTTTATCTGAATATATGCTCAGGAGTGGGATTTCAGGATCATATGATAACTGCTTGTAAAGAATTCTCTTGATCTCAACTTCTTGTCCTTGATCTGGGGAAGATATCTTTCATATGGGTATTTCATCTCCTGCTCTTAAGAAAAAGAAGGATAGAGTGTTTTCCTTGTATTTTCTGTTTTTCAAGTGCTTTTAGCTCAAATTAATCAATATGCCAGAGTGGAATATTTTGGAGTGGCATATTCTGAGCTCCTTCAATATGTTGTATATTTTAATAAATAATGCATGTGTCATGGGACTTGATTTAACACTGTCCTGGCCTGGGGTAGATGTCATACCAAAGACATAACACTCTCCCACCTCCACATTTGGGCCCACCCTTCATTTCAGGTCTTTTAGGAATCTTGGAATTCTGAAAAGGGAATTCTTCACATAGAATAAGTTGAATGCTGACTGAGCAAAGTTTCAGGGGCCCATTTGGAAATCCAACTGCTATTGAAGGGAGGTATTCAGTGGATGACAACAGGTAGAACAACTAATGAGTGTCCCCATCAGAGGAAGCACTCAGTGCTCACTGCAATGCACTGAGCTCTTTGTGGAATTTCAGTCGTATTTCATACAGCAACTAGCGGGGGAGAGAGATGGGGCTCACCCAATGGCACTCCAGGGGAGGCAGGGCCATTTCCGATCCAGCCTCCATTCTCACCCTGTGTGAGTTCAGCATACTCTCCATCTGAACCTCCACTCTCTCTAACTTTCCTTATGCTCTGAGAATTCCTTACTATTTAAAAAGGAGGCTGCGCACTAGAAGCTAACACAACATTGTAAAGCAAATATACTCCAATAAAAATTAATTTTAAAAAATAAAAAAATAAAATAGAAAGGAAGGAAGACTTTCTCCAAAGCTATGGCTTCTACTCTAGCTTTATTGCATTAAATAAATACATAAAAAAGAATTGAATCTTTTTTTAAAAAAATTGTACATTTCTGCTGTGTCATCACTTCCATGAGGCCACAAATGCACAATGATTAGCTGACTGGACAGAGGAAAGAATGAGAGGTAGAAAGACTCAAGAAGAAGAAGAAGAAGAAGAAGAAGAAGAAAACAACAACATGGCATAATTCTCCAAATGTATTCTCTCTCCACATGTGCCTTAAAAAGTTTAAGCGATCTAGAAGCTTCTATGATGCAACCATTTCTATAAACGGTAATTGATAAATAATTCATGCGGTTTGGGGTCCTTAAAGTGATAAAGTCCTGCAGCTTAGCAGTCCCCGGATAGTCACTGCAGTCAGAACATCAGGATTTCTGCACCTCTAGTTTCCAGGGTACCCTTGGGATTTGCTCAGGCTATAATAACAATAATTGCTGCTATTTGTTGAACACTGATGCCCTGCCAGATCCTGTGCTAAGGACTGCATGTTTTTTTGTCATAATCAATATTTCCCACCCGTGCAAGGTATTATTTTTCCCATCTTACAAATGAAAAAGCTGTAACTCAGAGAGATTAAATAGCTAGTTCAAGATCTCCCAGAAGAAAGCAGTAGAGCTAATATACAGACTTGAGTTTATCTGGTTCCAGAGGCCTTGGTCTTTCTAGTTCACCTTTAGATTAGCTTGCATTTCCTCCAGAAATAGATCCTGAGGCAAGGACTTGTGTACAGGCAGTTTATTTGCGAGGTGACCCCAGAGATGAGGAGAGAGGAAGAAGGGAGAGTGAAGGAAGGAAGGAAAACCATGTGAGGGTGCATTTTGTTGAGGTCACTGCTATAGGCCACTTGGATTTGATGGTTTTGAGGGCTCTCTAAACAGCTTATAGTTGTTGTTCAGAATTTTCCACCTAAGAATCAATGGAGAAAAATGTTTATCCATAACCCCCCAGACCCCACGTTTGAGGGTGGTCCCTCGGGCACTACCAGCTCTGCACTTCTAGGAAGTGCACTGATGCCTGGGAGTGGACAGTTGCTTGCTTTAGGGACATCAGAGAATCCCCAGAATAGAAAGGGAAAGACTCACAGGGCATAACTGATGAACCATGGTAGGTATGAAGTAAGTCAAAACCTGTAAGCACCTGCCTGCAGCTGACACCTGGGATCAGATGTGAGGCTGAGAGGATGTGAGTTGAGGTACCAGGGGCATCTGATCCAATTGTACTTCCCCAGGTACAGCCCCTCCAGGTCACACTGTCATGTGATCCTTCAGTTGTGTTGGCTTCGCAAAGATGGTAAAGCTTGTACATGCCCAGTCCCACCCCACCAAATTAAGTGTAGAGGGGAAGGCATTGTGAAGGGCCTGGTTGGAAATGATTTTCTTCATCATTAAAATCACAGATAGAGCAAGGGATACCTGAGTTTGCTGTTCAAATAGGTACCATTTCCTAATGGAAAATAGGAAGCTGGAAAAATTTGGTTAAAACATTCCCCTTTTCAAGATATTTTTTTAAAAAAACAAACTTTTGAGGACCAGTATGGTGCTGAGACAGGAGAAAAAAACGTACAGATTTGAGGCAAGACTGTGAAGCGGCTGAGATTTTTGGCCACTTGCAAGCTGATGCGTTAGCCTGCCACACTCTTACGGAAGCCTGCAGAGTACAGGAGGCTCATGTGCCAGACACAGAGGACTTTGTTACTTAGGGTACCACAGGCAGCATTAGCATCAGCATATTTGTATCCATTCTCCTTACCCTCCAGTCTCACAGAGTCTACACAGATGGGCCCATAGAGATGCCTGTTCAGGCAGCAGGTTACATTAGAGGAGAGGAACCTTAAACTTAAGGAATCTGAGTTACCCATTGGCCATGTATGTCCTCTTCTCAAGGGAGACATGGTCTCATTTATCCTGGATTTTAAGGCTGCCTGCCGTTTCCTGTGGAAGGAGATACTATCTCTATCTTCCAAGGATGTAAGCAAACCTGTTTTTTGTTTTTTTGTCCGCGGCACGTGGGATCCTCCCAGACCTGGGCGCGAACCCGGTTCCCCTGCATCGGCAGGCGGACGCGCAACCACTGCGCCACCAGGGAAGCCCCAAACCTGTTTTTAGCTTCAGAGGAAGACACTATCTTTGTCTTCCAAGGCTGTTCAATATGCACATGTCCTTGAAAAGATAATCTGGAACAAAGGGCAGCTAGTGCCTCTCATTCCTACTCATAAAATATATAGAAATGTGAGAGTCCCATGGATAATTTTCTTTCTAATACGTTGTCTTTCATCAAGTAGCAGCAGGGTTGACCTTTAGTTGAGCCATAGGTAGATGTTTTACTGCTTTAGCAAGGCATGTACCTTTGACACATGGGATGGATGTGTTTCTTGACCTTGGGCAGGGGTTAGGGCTACGCCTAAAATACCTGGATGAAAAAAACATGTTGAATGAAGAGAGGGAGGGAGAGGAGGGAGAGAGAGAGATGGGGGTGAGAGAATAGAAAAAAGTGAGAGCAAGAGAGAGACAGAGAAAAGGAGAGAAAAATAGAAAGTACTTGACAGATTCATAAAAAGCAGAGAAAAATGGAAAGTATTTGACAGATTCATAAAAAGGAGAGAAAAATGGAAAGTATTTGACAGATTCATAAAAGGATATTGGGATATAGAAACCATGAATGGGAGTATGGATGGCTGGATGAAGAAATAAAGACAAAACATACAAGGGTGGATATATAGATACATAATGGGTGGATGATAGATACAGAATTATATAAATAGACTGAAAGTGTAAGAGAAATAAAGAGACAGGGAATAAGAGAAAGACAAAAACTCACAAGGGCTGAGACCAAGTCAGAGAAAGAGAGTACATGGAGAAAGACAGAGACAGAGAGATACATGAAGATACAGAAAAAGACAGAGAAAGAACATGGTTGGACGGACAAATGGAGAGAAGAATGAGGAGTGAGAGAAAAGGATAGAAGGGTGGATAAATACATGGATAAAAGATAGATAATTAAAGAGAGAGAAGAGGTAATATAATGTGACTTTGGGCTCTGTATTCTGATCTTGTTGTTTTGGTTCTGCCACTGCCTAACTGTATGATTTGGGACAAGTTACTTTATCTGTCAAATGGGAATACTGCTAATAATACTGACCTCAGAGGGTCATATTAAAGTCTGAATAGAGATAAGCTTCATAAATGCAAGTTGGCAGGCCTGTGATAATTCTATTTGCAGAAAGACAACTTGTTCCATCAGCTGAAATGCCCATCCCCACGAATCTTATAGGCTTCAACGTTTCCAGCACTCACACTAAATTGTTGTTTCCCATTGGAGCCCTAGCTGAGTCTGGCAGATGTGTCAAACCCTGAGAAAGCCAACACTGGCATCCAACATTCAAATAGCAATTTTATGCAAACGGGATCATCTCATTATGTTCTCCTTCTGCAATCCTTAATTATTGCTTCTGAATGAATCTGAGGTTGTCTTCATCTCCATGAAATGAGGTCACACTACTTATATAGTAAATTAAAGGCAAATTGAGCAGATGATATCTATAAAATAAGAAACATGCCACTTTTAGAGCCATTGACACTGTGCTAAATGAGTTGATTTTCAATCCAAATCAAGTATGTGTATTATTTGGTTCAGCATCCCAACATTCAGATGGAAATCCACACTCTTTGCAGACTTGTTAGTCTTTTACTCTTCACAGAGTTAGCATTTATGATGAGGAATTACTTCTTTAGTCCTATGATTTCAGTTTATATCCAAGCACATAATGGTTCACAGTTCATTCTTGCTAAAGAGACAAAAAGGATTTTCATGCCTAAGTTATTTTGGTATGTCACGTTATGGTGAAATATTTCCAAATGAAGTGACATGACAAGCACAACCTATAATGTTGGCTACATCAGAATGCATTAAGGACTCTTTCTGACCTGCTTTTTAAATTGTTCTTTATGTACCCAAGCATTTGCACTTCAAAGGAGAGTTATTATAATTTCTAGCACACACTTAATTCAATTAGTTCTTCACATTTAATGAAGGCAGAATAAATAAAAATTATCCTGATTTAGTAAAAATTAGGTATTTTTTTCTTTACCTCTCTATTCTCTTACTCCTGCTCAACCTTATGAGTAAACAAGTACACAGATGGTGTAATTCAAAGAGCAGCACAATAGTGCATGTGAAAATACTTCAAAACATTTTCTTGTCTCTTTTCTATTAAATATCCCTCTAATCAGAAATTCCACCATTAGACAGTCTTTCATATGGCATAAACAGCCTTCCTTTAAAATCCTCTATTAAAATGTGAAAACTTCTGAATAGTTTGGGTTATATTTGAGACAAATTTATTTTATTTGGATCATTTTTCTTTTGAAGCATTCAGATTCAATGAGCATTATTGAACCTAACTTCAGTCATGAGTTGGGTGGAGTGACATAGTGGAGACAGGAGACCTGACACTTATTTATTCATTTACCAAATGTTTACTGAGCTCTTACTATTTGTCAGACACCATGCTATGCACTCAGTATATAATATAGATTGTGTCCTCATGGAACATACAATGCATTAAGTGAGGTGATTGGTATTTACATAATCACAGAATTAATAACTGAAGATTGCAATGACCTCAACAAAGGAGAGCAAGGGGCTATTATAGCCTGAACAGATTCTGCAAGAATGAGAAGGTCACATAAATCAACTTTTCTAGGGCCATGGTGCTATACAGGACAGCCAAGTCATGTTCAAAGGGGTAGGTACTCTTGAATAAGAAGCAGAAGTTCTTGTGAAGAAGTAGCATAGAGCAGCTTTGTGGACCAGAAAGCTAAGTACTGAGAATGGAATTTACTTGGAAAGTTGGCTCCACATTTTGCTTTCCTCTGGCCTAGATCATTGCTGCTGAGTCATGCATGGTGTCTTCATGTCTCTTCTCCAGCCTTCTCATACTCTTGTTCTGAGGCTAGCCTGGTATTTCTCACATGCAGAGTTGGGTAACACAGCAGCATGTGTGTACGGCTCGTTCCTCCTGGGCATCAAGCTCCTGAGCTCAATGGTACATCCTCAGTAAATGCCAGGTATATATGAATGAATGACCACAACAACCTCTGAGAGGGATATTATTTCTCCTATTTGTCAAATAAGGAAACAAGGTCAGAGTGGTTTAATGATTTATCTAATGTCACACATACAAAATGTGGCTATTTCTAAATCTCAACTCAAGTTCCTTTAGAGCAAAAATTTACGTTAGAAACTTACTATCTCATGAAACAAAGACATAAGGACAACACCCCCATACCACTTGAATTTATATATGATGACTCTAAATGTGTGTCTTATTTGCATATATGCAAAACAGAGATAAGGTATAGGTTCAGTTAACCTACAGTAACAAACAAACCTCAAATCTCAGTGGTTTAAAGCAACAACAGTTGATTTCTCATGCAGGTTGTATGTTGATTGCAGGTCACCAGGAGGTTCTGTTCATTGGTGTTATACATGGAGTAGTCTTCATTGCAAACATTGCTTCTCACCATGCCAAAGAGAAAAATAGAGCTCTAGAATGTCTGGCAATTAAATACTCCAGCCTGGAAGTGACACACTGTCACTGCAATTTATAACTCATTGATCAGAACTAGTTGTATATCCCTATGCTCTCTGATAGAATATGCAAAGGCAGGACATTTGGCAAGCTAATGATTCCCACAGATAAAATGATTCGTATTTCTTTTATGTGGTCATTTACTCATCAATTATTTATTAGATACTTGTTATGTGCCAGAATCAGTGGCTATAACAGTATGTTACTCAGTTATTGGTGCATAAAAATCACAGCATCTCAGTGACATACAATATAAGCATTTATTTCTCTTTTGTGCATGTGTCAGGTCACTAGGATCTGGCTGATCTAGCTTGGGTTCGGCTGAGCAATACTTCAACCTACACATTGTACAGGTTGTTTGAGTCTACTACATATAGACTGTATCCTCCTAGAACTGGCTACATGAGGCATGTGCTTTTCACAGCAATGGCAGAAATATAAGAAGGGCAAGTGGAAACATACAATGTCTTTTAAAGTCTAGGCCTGGAACTGCCCCAGTATCACTTCTGTCACATTCCATTGATCAGCGCAAGTCTCATGGCCATGCTGAATGGCCATGGGGCAGAGAGGAATAATCAACTCTCTTGGGATAAACTTCAAAGCACATGACAAAGGACAGAGATTTAGAAAAAGGCAATTAACTTGTAACAGTAATGCAATCAATACAAGCAGTGATCAGACTGAAATCTTAACTTTGTGTAGTTTATAGCCTATAGAAAAAGGATTGATAAATAAAGTATGTAAAACTAGACAGATGTAACTGCTAAGGAGAAGAAAGTAAAGCAAGGAAGGAGGTTAGAAAGAATAAAGGTGATTATAGTGGCTAACATTTTTGAAGATTGGCCAGGAAGGTTAACTTCACAAAAGAAAATGACAATTGAGTAACTTTCTTAAAGGAAGTGAGAGAGACAACCGTGAAGATGGCTGAGGAAAAGCAGAGGAAGAAAGCACCTTTAAAGGCTGATGGTGGAATTGACCTGGCATCTTTGAAGAGCAGAAAGAGGGTCTCTGTAACTGACCCAAGGGAGTGAGAAGAAGACCAAAGAGGTGAGCACAGCTTGTTCGAGGCCAGTGAAACCTTTTGTCTTTTAAGTTTGAATGAGGTGAACGTCCATTGGAGGATTTCCAGAAAAAGAGCAGTATGTTTTTACTTTTTACTGGATCATCCTGGCTAACCTACTGGGAATGGACTGGTGGTGGGGGTTGGGCAGAGACAAGCTAAGAGGCCATCACAATATTACAGGGGATGGACAGTGGTGGCTTAGACAAGGGTCGTAGCAGTGAATATGATGATAAGTCACTGAATTTGATTCTGGAAATATTTTGAAGTTGAGTCAATCAAGTTTGCTGACAGATCAGATTTGCAGTGTGGGAGAGAGTGGTGTTTGGGATGATGGCTAAGATTTTGGCTGAATCAACTGGAAAAAAAAGAATTTGTTTTCCTGAAATGGAAAAGGCTCTGTGAGGAGCCTGTGAAAAAGGAAGATCAGGGTTCAGTTTGGGACCCCTTATGGGTAAGGTGCCTATTAGTCATTCAGTGGAAAGTCAAGTGGGCTGTCAACTAGTGAGATGAGCGGAGGAGAGGTCCAGGCTGACAGATGGATTTTGGAGCTTTGTTCTTTATGCTTGTGTGTAGGAGTGAAGTTAATGAGACTGAATGAGATCACCAAATGAGTGAGTTTAGATAAAACATTGACAAAACACCAAGGCCTGAACCTTCTAATTTCCAATTCCAAGAAGATGGTGAGGAACCAGCAACAGAAACTTAGAATTAATGAATATAAGAGAGAGAAAATGAGAGTGTGATATCATGGAAATTAAATGAAGAAACATTTTCAAGGAGGAGGGAGTTTTCAACTTAGTCCAATGCAGTTGAAAAGTCAAGTAAGATAAGGATGGATAACTGTTAGGTTGAGTGACATGCAGACCGTTCATTCATGATCTTGTGAGAAATTGATTAACTGGAATGATGGAGCAAAAACGTTGTCAAAATGGGTTTAATAAAGAATGGGACAGGAGACATTGATGACAGTGACTTTAGGTCACTCTTCCAAGAAGTTTTATAAAAGGAGAAGGTAAAAGTTTTGTTTGTTTGTTTGCTGGAGGCTGATGGGGGATTAAGGGAGAATCATTTCCTTTGCAAGTGGGAGAAACATAATTATGAGACTTATTAAAGCAAGAAAAAAATAACCATACAGAAAAAAGGAAAATCATTGAATTGATGGCCTTGAATGTTGAGAAGGATAGATTCTGTGCAGAATGGAAGGTATGTGCTTTATCTAGAAGCATGGACCTTTCATCCACATAGTCTAGAGGGAGGACAGAGTAACTGGAGACAAAGGCAGGTAGGTGACAGATGTGCTGATGGGAGCTGGGGGCTTCTGTTCTCTCAGTGAGGAGGAAAACATCTGTCCATTGTCCAAAGTCAGTTCTCTTACCTCCAACTAAGGCAGCCTCAATCAAGCACCTTCTTAAAGCCATACTGGTGCTGTAGTTCCAAACAATGTGTTGGAAATCCTCAAGCCAGAGAGGGACAGTGGGCCTCCATAGACATAAATAAGGACATCCACAGCAAAGGTGGCCTGCAGATACTTTTGTGACTTGGGACAGCTGGGATGCTGAAGAACCAGATTCCTGGTCTTCTTGCAGGAGAAGTTCTTTCACTCCAGAGTCTCCTGGTGCTTAGATTTTCATTTCTCTGATGTTTGTGGCTCTAAGAAGGAAGTTTGTTTCTTTACTCCGTTGGACCTCTAGGGGATAATATGGGTCGCTTTCCGATCCAAGATTGCTGACAGTCCCCTTCCCAAGATTGCTAAAACTCAATCCACTGTTGAAAATATACTTCTGAAGATTCCCACATCAACTGCTTTGCTTGTAGCTTTGTATGACCTTTGTGTGTTCTAAATACCACCCTCTTGTCCCATAGCTTCCAGTAATTCAGTCACCATCTCTTTGAGAATGCCTTTTCCTTATGCCAATTAATTAAAAATGAACAATTGGGCTTCCCTGGTGGTGCAGTGGTTGAGAATCTGCCTGCTAATGCAGGGGACACGGGTTCGAGCCCTGGTCTGGGAAGATCCCACATGCCGCGGAGCAACTAGGCCCGTGAACCACAACTACTGAGCCTGCGCATCTGGAGCCTGTGCTCTGCAACAAGAGAGGCCGCGATAGTGAGAGACCCGTGCACCGTGATGAAGAGTGGCCCCGCTTGCCACAACTAGAGAAAGCCCTCACACAGAAACGAAGACCCAACACAGCCAAAAATAAATAAATAAACAAATGTGGGGGTTAAAAAAAAAAAAAAAAAGAACAATTAAGTGATATTTTGGAGCACTTATCTCCCCTTCTATATTATCATATATTTGAGAGTAGAGGCTGTCCCGTTCTTTGAGGCATCCCATGAAGGCCCACCTTATATAGACAAAGAACTTCATAAATTAATGAATGGATAACTTTTTTACTTCCCCTCAGGCATAATTAAAATTTGGTTAAGAAAAGACTGCCTGAGCAAAGTGTTAAAGGTTAATAGCAAGTCTGTTTAGAACAATGGCAAATGTTAACCAAGTATTAGAAGACATCTTTTAATTTGAAAGTCTAGTTTTTAATTATTTCTGTGACAGTTTATGTTTAATTTTATCTGCTTCACCCCTGGCTGTCAATTGCAGATTTCTATTTTAATTATGCAGCCAGTGATTGCTACAAATGTGTTGAGGCCCTTCATTTATTTATTTGCCTTCTCTCAGCTCCCTTGGAATTAGAAGTGAGCAGCCGTTAGGTATTACCAAGTTCTCCTGGAAATGGCAGTGATACATGATTACATACTTAGTGCCTGCCAAATTACTGAGACTCATATGTCTCCCCACAGCCTTGGAGTATAAGGCATATTAAACGGGGGATAAAGTCTCTGGGCAGACACACATGAGGTGATTGTCCAAGCTTTGAATATCTTTATTCTTTGCCCTGTCCATTCGGCAAGAGATAATCTATTCGCTGTAGTAGTTTGTTTCGGTGGCTCAACAAAGCACCCTTTTGCTTAGTGTCTTAAACAACAACCATTTTGTTCGCTCATGATTCTGTAGGTTGGCAAGCTGGGCTGGGCTTAGCTGAGTGTTCTTCTGGTCTTACCAGGGATCACTTACTTGTCTGTGGTCAGCAACCAGATTGGCTGGGGCTGACCATTTCAAAATGACTTCCACTGAGGTAGCTCGTTTTTGCTCCATGTGTCTCTTACCCCACAGGTGGATCAGGGCAGTGTTCCAGGAAAGAGTAGAAGCACATAGATCCTTTCAAGGCCAAGACTCAGAACAGGCGTGCCGCTAAATACTATTGACCAAAACAAGTCTCAAAGCCAATGAGACTTAGAAGGAAGGGCAATAAATTCCACATCTTGATGGGAGGAGCAGGAAAATCATATCCATGGAAAGGGCCTGGGTACAGGGACATCATTTTTGCAATTTACAACAGCAGCTAAAATGTAATTTATTTAAAAATCTACATGAGCAAGGTAAGCCCATTAGTTGAGTCGCCTGGTGCTGAGAACTCTAAATCACTATAGATTTTGTAATGGAGTGAGAAGTAGGGCCCAGTTTTGCTGTGCAGAATGTACTGCTACTTGAGTGGATGATAGGCTATGACTTCTGAAATGAGAACTCTTTGTGATGATGTTTGTCACCATTTTGGAGGCAGTAGTGGGGCTCCAGCAAGGAAAACCAACAAGGTCAATGAATGGCCCCCCAAATTCTGCGTGGAGTCAGGTATGTCTTCCTCCATCATTTTTTTTCCCCCTCTAGACATGTGGTACTCCATCTCTGCCCTGTCTTCAGGTAACTTGAACATGGTTTTAATTGTGGTGCTAGCTGATAGCTAAAGTGTTAAGAAAAAAATGTTAAGGGTATTTCTGTCTCTCAAGGGGGTCTATTGACATTTCAAAGACTTCAGAAGGCAAAGTCATTAAGCTATGATGGTAGAAGGATGGGCAGAAGTGCTCAAGCTTTGAACAGAGTGCTCCACTCTGCTCCTACACAATACTTCTGATCCTTTTATCCTAAGTATTGAAGTGCTTATTGTCAATTCTAAATTCCAATGGGTAGAACACTCTATAAGGCATTTCCCATGTACATTAAATAGAGGGTAATGTTGGAGATGACATCAGGATGGCAACCAGTGCTAATGGTGCCCCAGTGGCATCCTGTTTAGATGTTGTGACCTTAGGCTGCGTTTCTTTCTGTCCTGCCTTCCTTGATCCCTGCCATTTTTTGCAAGCTCTATTTTTCATACTTCCAGCAATTCTTGGAGCTACTTAATAATAAAAATCCTTCTTGCTAGTAATCCCCCTGGCTAATAAATCCCTCTTCTGCTAAGTTAACCAGAATCCTTTTTAGTTGCTTTCAACTAAGAACTCTACTGATTGATTTTTAAATGTTTTCCTTCAATTCTCCTCGGGCTCTCTTAATTATTAGTCAAAGTATTTGACTAATAATTGGGGGGTGGGGCTGGAAAGCTGGAGATTAAAGCCACATTGGAATAGGTTCACAATGATTTTTCAGTACAGGTAAATGAAAAGCAGTGGGGCCCTGCTCAGATTCCCCCTTCCAGGCAGATCTACCATCCCCAGATGCTGTATGTATTGACTACTAAGATCTCACAGCTTCTCTCCCCCCTCCTCATCTCCCAGCTGAAGAATTACCCTCAGCACTCAGAGCCACTTTTGCCTTCCCTTCCTCCCAAGCCTCTCCCCCAGAGGCACCTCAAGGCCGATGATGAACTGATAAGAAGGTAGATAGGCCAACGCCCATGTCTCAAGGGGGCCCAGCTCAACAGAACTTCAGAAGCCCTCAGGCCTCAGGCGAGGCTAGACTCCAGCTGAAACCATATCTTTGCTCAGCTCCTTCCCTGCCCTCTTCTCCTGAGACCCCTTCCTCAATGAATCCCTGGCTTCCGTGCTGCTTCTAGGAAAGCCAGGCCCACACTGCAGAGTGGGATCTGGGAGAGAAGTAGTTGTAGAGTCTAATTGCTGTAGCAGTTAACCTCAGATGTCAGTGTCTTAAAACAATACAAGACAATTTCATGCTCACTTCAGCTCCATGTGGTTTTGTAGACATCAGGCAGTTATCCAAAGACCAAGGTGCCTTCTCTTTTGTGGCTTCTCCCTTCTCTAGGTCCTCAGCATCCTCTCTGCTTGGAGAAGACAGGGAGGCTTGGACTAAGGCAGATTTATGGGCCTGTTCTGGGAGTACCAACCTCATTTTCACCCACATTTCATTAAGCAGAATTCAGACACATGTGCAAGGGAAACATGGTGAGGTTCTGTGCCCAAGCAAGAGAAGAGAACATGGGGGAGGTCTCTGGGGCCTAAATACAGGAGATGTGTGGAAAGCAGAGTTAAGAAGTGGTAGTACTTGAAAAACCACTTGGCTGCAGCTCAGGTCACCATATTGACCAAGTAAGGCCTCTTTGGGGAGTGAAAAGATGCAGTTTTAATAATGAAGCCAAGATCCCAGGGGTAAAATGGGACTGTTTCAGGAATGTAGGATCATCAGATCTGTAGCTGACTGACAGGGAGTCAAGAAATGGCTGATTCATACCATGTGGATGATAAACACGGATTAAATTTCTTCCTACTAGGAAACAAGACAAAAAAGCTGGGTAAAGGGAAAGAGAATTAGGAAGCAGAGTTTGTAACCTTCCCAGGTAGTAACTGAGCTGCATCCCTCTGCAGCCCCTTAGAATATTCAGAGTGCGTAAAAGGGCACAATTTCTTGTCCTAGTCCAGGCCCTTTCCTGCTTTTTCTTCTCTGCTTATTTCCTGCAATGAACCCAACACAGCCAAAAATAAATAAATAAACAAATGTGGGGGTTAAAAAAAAAAAAAAAAAGAACAATTAAGTGATATTTTGGAGCACTTATCTCCCCTTCTATATTATCATATATTTGAGAGTAGAGGCTGTCCCGTTCTTTGAGGCATCCCATGAAGGCCCACCTTATATAGACAAAGAACTTCATAAATTAATGAATGGATAACTTTTTTACTTCCCCTCAGGCATAATTAAAATTTGGTTAAGAAAAGACTGCCTGAGCAAAGTGTTAAAGGTTAATAGCAAGTCTGTTTAGAACAATGGCAAATGTTAACTAATTATTAGAAGACATCTTTTAATTTGAAAGTCTAGTTTTTAATTATTTCGGTGACAGTTTATGTTTAATTTTATCTGCTTCACCCCTGGCTGTCAATTGCAGATTTCTATTTTAATTATGCAGCCAGTGATTGCTACAAATGTGTTGAGGCCCTTCATTTATTTATTTGCCTTCTCTCAGCTCCCTTGGAATTAGAAGTGAGCAGCCGTTAGGTATTACCAAGTTCTCCTGGAAATGGCAGTGATACATGATTACATACTTAGTGCCTGCCAAATTACTGAGACTCATATGTCTCCCCACAGCTTTGGAGTATAAGGCATATTAAACGGGGGATAAAGTCTCTGGGCAGACACACATGAGGTGATTGTCCAAGCTTTGAATATCTTTATTCTTTGCCCTGTCCATTCGGCAAGAGATAATCTATTCGCTGTAGTAGTTTGTTTCGGTGGCTCAACAAAGCACCCTTTTGCTTAGTGTCTTAAACAACAACCATTTTGTTTGCTCATGATTCTGTAGGTTGGCAAGCTGGGCTGGGCTTAGCTGAGTGTTCTTCTGGTCTTACCAGGGATCACTTACTTGTCTGTGGTCAGCAACCAGATTGGCTGGGGCTGACCATTTCAAAATGACTTCCACTGAGGTAGCTCGTTTTTGCTCCATGTGTCTCTTACCCCACAGGTGGATCAGGGCAGTGTTCCAGGAAAGAGTAGAAGCACATAGATCCTTTCAAGGCCAAGACTCAGAACAGGCGTGCCGCTAAATACTATTGACCAAAACAAGTCTCAAAGCCAATGAGACTTAGAAGGAAGGGCAATAAATTCCACATCTTGATGGGAGGAGCAGGAAAATCATATCCATGGAAAGGGCCTGGGTACAGGGACATCATTTTTGCAATTTACAACAGCAGCTAAAATGTAATTTATTTAAAAATCTACATGAGCAAGGTAAGCCCATTAGTTGAGTCGCCTGGTGCTGAGAACTCTAAATCACTATAGATTTTGTAATGGAGTGAGAAGTAGGGCCCAGTTTTGCTGTGCAGAATGTACTGCTACTTGAGTGGATGATAGGCTATGACTTCTGAAATGAGAACTCTTTGTGATGATGTTTGTCACCATTTTGGAGGCAGTAGTGGGGCTCCAGCAAGGAAAACCAACAAGGTCAATGAATGGCCCCCCAAATTCTGCGTGGAGTCAGGTATGTCTTCCTCCATCATTTTTTTTCCCCCTCTAGACATGTGGTACTCCATCTCTGCCCTGTCTTCAGGTAACTTGAACATGGTTTTAATTGTGGTGCTAGCTGATAGCTAAAGTGCTAAGAAAAAAATGTTAAGGGTATTTCTGTCTCTCAAGGGGGTCTATTGACATTTCAAAGACTTCAGAA
>NC_041227.1:36952711-36955229 GCF_002837175.3 Physeter macrocephalus
GATCCCACATGCCGCGGAGCAACTAGGCCCGTGAACCACAACTACTGAGCCTGCGCATCTGGAGCCTGTGCTCTGCAACAAGAGAGGCCGCGATAGTGAGAGACCCGTGCACCGTGATGAAGAGTGGCCCCGCTTGCCACAACTAGAGAAAGCCCTCACACAGAAACGAAGACCCAACACAGCCAAAAATAAATAAATAAACAAATGTGGGGGTTAAAAAAAAAAAAAAAAAGAACAATTAAGTGATATTTTGGAGCACTTATCTCCCCTTCTATATTATCATATATTTGAGAGTAGAGGCTGTCCCGTTCTTTGAGGCATCCCATGAAGGCCCACCTTATATAGACAAAGAACTTCATAAATTAATGAATGGATAACTTTTTTACTTCCCCTCAGGCATAATTAAAATTTGGTTAAGAAAAGACTGCCTGAGCAAAGTGTTAAAGGTTAATAGCAAGTCTGTTTAGAACAATGGCAAATGTTAACTAATTATTAGAAGACATCTTTTAATTTGAAAGTCTAGTTTTTAATTATTTCGGTGACAGTTTATGTTTAATTTTATCTGCTTCACCCCTGGCTGTCAATTGCAGATTTCTATTTTAATTATGCAGCCAGTGATTGCTACAAATGTGTTGAGGCCCTTCATTTATTTATTTGCCTTCTCTCAGCTCCCTTGGAATTAGAAGTGAGCAGCCGTTAGGTATTACCAAGTTCTCCTGGAAATGGCAGTGATACATGATTACATACTTAGTGCCTGCCAAATTACTGAGACTCATATGTCTCCCCACAGCTTTGGAGTATAAGGCATATTAAACGGGGGATAAAGTCTCTGGGCAGACACACATGAGGTGATTGTCCAAGCTTTGAATATCTTTATTCTTTGCCCTGTCCATTCGGCAAGAGATAATCTATTCGCTGTAGTAGTTTGTTTCGGTGGCTCAACAAAGCACCCTTTTGCTTAGTGTCGTAAGCAACAACCATTTTGTTCGCTCATGATTCTGTAGGTTGGCAAGCTGGGCTGGGCTTAGCTGAGTGTTCTTCTGGTCTTACCAGGGATCACTTACTTGTCTGTGGTCAGCAACCAGATTGGCTGGGGCTGACCATTTCAAAATGACTTCCACTGAGGTAGCTCGTTTTTGCTCCATGTGTCTCTTACCCCACAGGTGGATCAGGGCAGTGTTCCAGGAAAGAGTAGAAGCACATAGATCCTTTCAAGGCCAAGACTCAGAACAGGCGTGCCGCTAAATACTATTGACCAAAACAAGTCTCAAAGCCAATGAGACTTAGAAGGAAGGGCAATAAATTCCACATCTTGATGGGAGGAGCAGGAAAATCATATCCATGGAAAGGGCCTGGGTACAGGGACATCATTTTTGCAATCTACAACAGCAGCTAAAATGTAATTTATTTAAAAATCTACATGAGCAAGGTAAGCCCATTAGTTGAGTCGCCTGGTGCTGAGAACTCTAAATCACTATAGATTTTGTAATGGAGTGAGAAGTAGGGCCCAGCCGTTAGGTATTACCAAGTTCTCCTGGAAATGGCAGTGATACATGATTACATACTTAGTGCCTGCCAAATTACTGAGACTCATATGTCTCCCCACAGCTTTGGAGTATAAGGCATATTAAACGGGGGATAAAGTCTCTGGGCAGACACACATGAGGTGATTGTCCAAGCTTTGAATATCTTTATTCTTTGCCCTGTCCATTCGGCAAGAGATAATCTATTCGCTGTAGTAGTTTGTTTCGGTGGCTCAACAAAGCACCCTTTTGCTTAGTGTCGTAAGCAACAACCATTTTGTTCGCTCATGATTCTGTAGGTTGGCAAGCTGGGCTGGGCTTAGCTGCGTGTTCTTCTGGTCTTACCAGGGATCACTTACTTGTCCGTGCCGCTAAAAACTATTCACCAATACAAGTCTCAAAGCCAATGAGACTTAGAAGGAAGGGCAATAAATTCCACATCTTGATGGGAGGAGCAGGAAAATCATATCCATGGAAAGGGCCTGGGTACAGGGACATCATTTTTGCAATTTACAACAGCAGCTAAAATGTAATTTATTTAAAAATCTACATGAGCAAGGTAAGCGCATTAGTTGAGTCGCCTGGTGCTGAGAACTCTAAATCACTATAGATTTTGTAATGGAGTGAGAAGTAGGGCCCAGTTTTGCTGTGCAGAATGTACTGCTACTTGAGTGGATGATAGGCTATGACTTCTGAAATGAGAACTCTTTGTGATGATGTTTGTCACCATTTTGGAGGCAGTAGTGGGGCTCCAGCAAGGAAAACCAACAAGGTCAATGAATGGCCCCCCAAATTCTGCGTGGAGTCAGGTATGTCTTCCTCCATCATTTTTTTTCCCCCTCTAGACATGTGGTACTCCATCTCTGCCCTGTCTTCAGGTAACTTGAACATGGTTTTAATTGTGGTGCTAGCTGATAGCTAAAGTGCTAAGAAAAAAATGTTAAGGGTATTTCTGTCTCTCAAGGGGGTCTATTGACATTTCAAAGACTTCAGAA
>NC_041227.1:36961699-36977802 GCF_002837175.3 Physeter macrocephalus
GATCCCACATGCCGCGGAGCAACTAGGCCCGTGAACCACAACTACTGAGCCTGCGCATCTGGAGCCTGTGCTCTGCAACAAGAGAGGCCGCGATAGTGAGAGACCCGTGCACCGTGATGAAGAGTGGCCCCGCTTGCCACAACTAGAGAAAGCCCTCACACAGAAACGAAGACCCAACACAGCCAAAAATAAATAAATAAACAAATGTGGGGGTTAAAAAAAAAAAAAAAAAGAACAATTAAGTGATATTTTGGAGCACTTATCTCCCCTTCTATATTATCATATATTTGAGAGTAGAGGCTGTCCCGTTCTTTGAGGCATCCCATGAAGGCCCACCTTATATAGACAAAGAACTTCATAAATTAATGAATGGATAACTTTTTTACTTCCCCTCAGGCATAATTAAAATTTGGTTAAGAAAAGACTGCCTGAGCAAAGTGTTAAAGGTTAATAGCAAGTCTGTTTAGAACAATGGCAAATGTTAACTAATTATTAGAAGACATCTTTTAATTTGAAAGTCTAGTTTTTAATTATTTCGGTGACAGTTTATGTTTAATTTTATCTGCTTCACCCCTGGCTGTCAATTGCAGATTTCTATTTTAATTATGCAGCCAGTGATTGCTACAAATGTGTTGAGGCCCTTCATTTATTTATTTGCCTTCTCTCAGCTCCCTTGGAATTAGAAGTGAGCAGCCGTTAGGTATTACCAAGTTCTCCTGGAAATGGCAGTGATACATGATTACATACTTAGTGCCTGCCAAATTACTGAGACTCATATGTCTCCCCACAGCTTTGGAGTATAAGGCATATTAAACGGGGGATAAAGTCTCTGGGCAGACACACATGAGGTGATTGTCCAAGCTTTGAATATCTTTATTCTTTGCCCTGTCCATTCGGCAAGAGATAATCTATTCGCTGTAGTAGTTTGTTTCGGTGGCTCAACAAAGCACCCTTTTGCTTAGTGTCTTAAACAACAACCATTTTGTTTGCTCATGATTCTGTAGGTTGGCAAGCTGGGCTGGGCTTAGCTGAGTGTTCTTCTGGTCTTACCAGGGATCACTTACTTGTCTGTGGTCAGCAACCAGATTGGCTGGGGCTGACCATTTCAAAATGACTTCCACTGAGGTAGCTCGTTTTTGCTCCATGTGTCTCTTACCCCACAGGTGGATCAGGGCAGTGTTCCAGGAAAGAGTAGAAGCACATAGATCCTTTCAAGGCCAAGACTCAGAACAGGCGTGCCGCTAAATACTATTGACCAAAACAAGTCTCAAAGCCAATGAGACTTAGAAGGAAGGGCAATAAATTCCACATCTTGATGGGAGGAGCAGGAAAATCATATCCATGGAAAGGGCCTGGGTACAGGGACATCATTTTTGCAATCTACAACAGCAGCTAAAATGTAATTTATTTAAAAATCTACATGAGCAAGGTAAGCCCATTAGTTGAGTCGCCTGGTGCTGAGAACTCTAAATCACTATAGATTTTGTAATGGAGTGAGAAGTAGGGCCCAGTTTTGCTGTGCAGAATGTACTGCTACTTGAGTGGATGATAGGCTATGACTTCTGAAATGAGAACTCTTTGTGATGATGTTTGTCACCATTTTGGAGGCAGTAGTGGGGCTCCAGCAAGGAAAACCAACAAGGTCAATGAATGGCCCCCCAAATTCTGCGTGGAGTCAGGTATGTCTTCCTCCATCATTTTTTTTCCCCCTCTAGACATGTGGTACTCCATCTCTGCCCTGTCTTCAGGTAACTTGAACATGGTTTTAATTGTGGTGCTAGCTGATAGCTAAAGTGTTAAGAAAAAAATGTTAAGGGTATTTCTGTCTCTCAAGGGGGTCTATTGACATTTCAAAGACTTCAGAAGGCAAAGTCATTAAGCTATGATGGTAGAAGGATGGGCAGAAGTGCTCAAGCTTTGAACAGAGTGCTCCACTCTGCTCCTACACAATACTTCTGATCCTTTTATCCTAAGTATTGAAGTGCTTATTGTCAATTCTAAATTCCAATGGGTAGAACACTCTATAAGGCATTTCCCATGTACATTAAATAGAGGGTAATGTTGGAGATGACATCAGGATGGCAACCAGTGCTAATGGTGCCCCAGTGGCATCCTGTTTAGATGTTGTGACCTTAGGCTGCGTTTCTTTCTGTCCTGCCTTCCTTGATCCCTGCCATTTTTTGCAAGCTCTATTTTTCATACTTCCAGCAATTCTTGGAGCTACTTAATAATAAAAATCCTTCTTGCTAGTAATCCCCCTGGCTAATAAATCCCTCTTCTGCTAAGTTAACCAGAATCCTTTTTAGTTGCTTTCAACTAAGAACTCTACTGATTGATTTTTAAATGTTTTCCTTCAATTCTCCTCGGGCTCTCTTAATTATTAGTCAAAGTATTTGACTAATAATTGGGGGGTGGGGCTGGAAAGCTGGAGATTAAAGCCACATTGGAATAGGTTCACAATGATTTTTCAGTACAGGTAAATGAAAAGCAGTGGGGCCCTGCTCAGATTCCCCCTTCCAGGCAGATCTACCATCCCCAGATGCTGTATGTATTGACTACTAAGATCTCACAGCTTCTCTCCCCCCTCCTCATCTCCCAGCTGAAGAATTACCCTCAGCACTCAGAGCCACTTTTGCCTTCCCTTCCTCCCAACCCTCTCCCCCAGAGGCACCTCAAGGCCGATGATGAACTGATAAGAAGGTAGATAGGCCAACGCCCATGTCTCAAGGGGTGCCCAGCTCAACAGAACTTCAGAAGCCCTCAGGCCTCAGGCGAGGCTAGACTCCAGCTGAAACCATATCTTTGCTCAGCTCCTTCCCTGCCCTCTTCTCCTGAGACCCCCTTCCTCAATGAATCCCTGGCTTCGGTGCTGCTTCTAGGAAAGCCAGGCCCACACTGCAGAGTGGGATCTGGGAGAGAAGTAGTTGTAGAGTCTAATTGCTGTAGCAGTTAACCTCAGATGTCAGTGTCTTAAAATAATACAAGACAATTTCATGCTCACTTCAGCTCCATGTGGTTTTGTAGACATCAGGCAGTTATCCAAAGACCAAGGTGCCTTCTCTTTTGTGGCTTCTCCCTTCTCTAGGTCCTCAGCATCCTCTCTGCTTGGAGAAGACAGGGAGGCTTGGACTAAGGCAGATTTATGGGCCTGTTCTGGGAGTACCAACCTCATTTTCACCCACATTTCATTAAGCAGAATTCAGACACATGTGCAAGGGAAACATGGTGAGGTTCTGTGCCCAAGCAAGAGAAGAGAACATGGGGGAGGTCTCTGGGGCCTAAATACAGGAGATGTGTGGAAAGCAGAGTTAAGAAGTGGTAGTACTTGAAAAACCACTTGGCTGCAGCTCAGGTCACCATATTGACCAAGTAAGGCCTCTTTGGGGAGTGAAAAGATGCAGTTTTAATAATGAAGCCAAGATCCCAGGGGTAAAATGGGACTGTTTCAGGAATGTAGGATCATCAGATCTGTAGCTGACTGACAGGGAGTCAAGAAATGGCTGATTCATACCATGTGGATGATAAACACGGATTAAATTTCTTCCTACTAGGAAACAAGACAAAAAAGCTGGGTAAAGGGAAAGAGAATTAGGAAGCAGAGTTTGTAACCTTCCCAGGTAGTAACTGAGCTGCATCCCTCTGCAGCCCCTTAGAATATTCAGAGTGCGTAAAAGGGCACAATTTCTTGTCCTAGTCCAGGCCCTTTCCTGCTTTTTCTTCTCTGCTTATTTCCTGCAATGATGCCCCGGTCCGGGAAGATCCCACATGCCGGGGAGCAGCTGGGCCCGTGAGCCATGGCCGCTGAGCCTGCGCATCCAGAGCCTGTGCTCCGCAACGGGAGAGGCCCGCGTACCGCAAAAAAAAAAAAAAAAAAAAAATCCCAAGATGCGCTCAGGGTAAACCAGGCACTGACTGCTTCCAGCCTTGCTCCCCTGAGGACCCAGCCCAAGAACAGGAGGAAGAAGGTGGCCAGAGGATCTGTAGGCTTCCAGACTCTCCATCAGCATGTTCCTACTTTTATTGATTAGATGGTAGATATCATGGGGGACCAGCACCCAGATCCTCTCCTCGGGGCAATACTCCCATTCCCAGCTGTCAGGAGTTTCAGCTGTTGACTGCTTACAACGGGGCCCCTGGAAATTTGCCCTCAGCCTCAGGGACTGCCTCCCTCAAGGCTAGGCAGCTGCTGTAATCACAGCCGAGTGCGGGACCAACCCCGTTGCCTCCATTGGGACAACGGAGAAGGCCACCCTGTCTCCAGAGCTCCCCGTAGGGTTGACAAGGCTCCACTGTAACTGCAGTCGGGGGAGGGGGGGCAGTCCAGCTTTTCTGTCTAGTCCCACCTTTCTCACTTCCTTACAGGTATCTCTGGAGAGTCCAACTCCCTGACTTAGAATCTGTTTCCAGGGGATGCGAGTGAAGACGCTCTGAAACATTACAGCTAAACCGAATGTTGGTGCTGGGAACATGCGATTTCCAGGCAAATTCTAAAGGCCCCATTTCTTGCTCCAACCACTGCTCCCTAGTTTCTTCCTATCCAGACACCTCCCCACGTGAGGATCAGGAGAGACCTGGAGGAGGGACCACCAGGGGCTGTGAAGCAACCCCCCCTCAGCTTCTTTATCCGCTGCTGCTCTTACATTTCCTCCCCCTCTGCTTTCTGTTAATGCTAATTTGAGGTCTTAGATTTTATTTTTTTCATCTTTGCTAAGGCCTATAACACACTTCATCATTTTCTACTCTCACACTTTTTTTTTTAAATCTCCCCTGCCTAACTGAGGTTTTCTTATGTTTAAAGAAAAAGTCAGAAGTGTGTGTGTGTGTGTGTGTGTGTGTGTGTGTGTGTGTGTGTGTGTGTGTATTATATAGCAGATCTCTTGTCTTTTAGACATTTGGAACTCAGAGCATCAGGCAGACAAATGTGTGATATGGTGGGGTTTTCTGTCTCTCTCCACCTTACGAATGATCCACGTACTTCAGTGGCCCAGGTGTCCCCTGGCTATGAGCTTGACACTCTCTGAATCCATGAGCATATTCCCTCAAACTCTGCATTATTCTTTTCTAAAAAAGTTTTTTTTTAACTTTTTATTTTATATTGGAGTATAGTTGATTAACAATGTTGTGTTAATTTCAGGTATACAACAAAGTCATTCAGTTATACATATACATGTATCTATTCTTTTTCAGATTCTTTTCCCATTTATGTTGTTACAGAATATTGAGCAGAGTTCCCTGTATTATACAGTAGGTCCTTGATGGTTATCCATTTTAAATATAGCAGTGTGGACATGTCGATCCCAAACATGTTAGGGAGTTTGGGATTGCATTATTCTTTAGGGTTCTAGGGACCTGGGACCCCCCCCCCCACACACACACACAGAGCCTACCTTCTCCCGCAGATTACTAGGGGCACAATATCCACAGGCTGCCCTTCCTTGGGGAGATTTTCCCAACGAAGCCATTTTACTGGGGAGAGAACTTGGGAGAGTGACTCACGTAGTTGGAAAAGAAAGCTGCTGACTGCCAGCATGCGATGAGCCCAACACCCTCACAGTGTGAGGATTTAAGACATACATTCACACACCATTTTCAGTCTTTCACAGCCTGTTGCACAACTGTCAATTCTACGGTTTTAATCTTTTTGTTAAGAGTCTATTTCTGGAATCATATATTTAACATCTCTTTTCAAGCTGCACTTCGCGTCCCACAGGAGTGGTGTTCCTGAACAAGGGCACATGCATCAGCATCTCCTGTGACCCCGATGTTCCCTGAAACTTCTCTGCCTTCCAGAGAGTTTGGGAAATGAGGTTCTGAACCCCCTGGCCCATGGTTTTGGTGTATTTCTCACATTGGCATGGCCCCTGTATCTCTCACGCTGGGGCTGTTTGAGCAGGTTTTTTCTTTCCTTGTCTGGGTGCAATGTACCATTCTTTCTCCAGCTTCTAGGAGAAATCCAGTCACACCAAATGCATTGAAGGTGTAGACCCACTGTCTCCTGGGGCAGGACAGCGGGCCCACTCTCTCCCTGGCATCATTCTTGTTCCCATTTTTCTCTTAGAGTTTCCTCACTGGTTTTGTGTCCCTTCCTAAAACCCCTGTCCCCAGAAGGTGACCAAAGGAGAACAGTCTTAGCTGTCTGTTATCTTTGCTGCCTTGGGAGAACATAGCCTTGCCTTCTTCCCTAACCGCCTTGGAGTTCTATGAGGCTTTATCTTTATGTCTGGTCATTGCCTTCAATTAACCTTGACTTCTAAAGCCCTGCCTTCAAGATCTCCTGCCCCATGAACAGTGTCTTTATCAAGTTTAAGAATTTTAAAACAATAATGAGCATGGGTGAACTCAAATTTCAAGGAATTTCCAACAAATAGCGAACCCCTCTAGACAGGGTATCTTTCTCATTCAGGCGTATAGCTTCACCACCTAGATTTCCTGGCACAAGGTGGCCATTCATTGGGTTGATTGAATTAATAACCCTGTAGGGAATTATTTTATAAGGCAAAGTATCTTCTTTAATGGGAATAATGAGCTCTATATCAAATGTGATTATACATGTGTGTTTTCGTATTTGGGGATTTTCTTAAGTATGATCAGATGAAATGGACTTAATTACTCAGAGGGGAAGATAACCTGGATCTTTTCCATATGGAGGTTGGCTGTGAATTTCTCTCCGGAGAAAGAGGCTTTGCTTGGGAAGCAGCAGTAGGACAGGGGCAAAAAACCTGCTCTTGTGTCACAGACAAAATTGTAGGTGGTATGTTCTGAGCTCTAGGAGACAAGCCAACACTCTCGTGCCTCCTGATGCTTAAAAACCATGCTCTTATTTTTATTTTTATTTTGTTTCCACTGCCAATGTTCCTGGGTCAACATGCTAATTTGAAAACTAGTTGCATACATTTGCATATTGTGCATACTCTTGACTCCATAGAGCAGAATTAAAATTAAATAGGGTTCTCCGTCTTTTCACTAGTCTAATATGGTTTTAAAATTCTACAAAAAAAATCCATGTTGCTTCACTGTTCTCAAACTTTGAAATGATAATGGGGTTTAATAATTATCATCTTACTCTAGTCAAGGTAAAAGAAGATTGGCCTTTCTTGGCATGAATTATTTCATCTACAGTGACCAGGTAATGTTCATTGCTGCTTGGCCTGGAGTCCACATACCAAAATTGGGTGATTAGGAGGATGGTCCATGAACTTCTAAGGAAAAAAAGTAAAACACTTTTCTTTCACTGAAGTTTTGTATTCTCTTCAATTATGTATATAGGTAACCAATTACAATAGTACAACAGGATCTGGCTCTTTGGCTTCAGTGGAAATCGCTGTTATTTTAATATCGCTATGCAATTGTTCCACATCTTAAAATGCCATTTACTCTAATTATTATTTTACAATTATATTATCAGACTTTCCACTCACTAGTTCTTGTTTTTTTTTTTTAATATGCTACTAAATAAGCACAAACATTACCATATCACAGATTTATTCTTTTATATTTAGGTTACTAAATTTCAGTATAATTCAGATATGACTTTGTATTCCTGTGCATTTCACTTTGTGCCTTTAAAAACATTAACCCAAGGAAAGGTCTATCAGCTCATCAGACAGCCAACAGTATCCAAGACACAGAAAAAGCTAAGAACATGAGATCCACCCATTTATTTGTCCATACCCCCCACTTCTTTTTGCATGTATGTATCTCTTCCTCAACCACAGTCCAAGGCCTTTGACCTCTCTCTCCTCAACAGAACCCTCCTGGGCCTTCAGTTATTTTGTTAACAGTCCTTTTTCCCCCCTGATACCTGAAACTCAGCAAACTATTTCTGAAGAGGGGAGAGCTTACTCAGGCATGGCTTGATGCCCCATGAAAGAGTCACTGTATTTTAGAACAAGGGTGATATTTTAAACATATATATAACTTAAAGTCTGATCAGTCTGTTGGCTTCTAAAAACAGCAGCCCTCTCACTGGGCCCCTACCAATCCCAAATCTTTAGGACAGATTCTAAGTATAGAACAACCTTTTCACTTCCATTAGAAGAACAGATGCCAGTTTAAATGATTTGTTATCTACTGATGAAATGTAAAATGGAATTATTCTGAATGTGCTGTGTTTGCTCCCTGCTGGGGCAGAGATGAGGCGGGGGAGTATCCAGGACACTGCAGAGTTGGAGGGGGCTTTGTCCTGCTTAGAGCAAGTCTCTAACAAATAGGAGGGTTCAAGACACTGGCTTGATTCATTAGTGGAGGTTAAATGTGATTGTACTCTTAATTTCTCCACTCTGAAGTCAGTTTTTCTTACTGTAGCAATGCCTAGTCATATTTTTGTTGAAAGATTTGTCAAGGGGGCAAACTGAAGTGCTTCTCTTGATGCCCAAATAACGTGGAGTGATGGGTTTCCCTTGCTGGGAGAATATGGGTGCTGTCACCCTACTCAGGTCCAGTGGCTGTCAGATGGGAGTCCATTCCCTTTCAGCTCTGCCTGTGTCCTCTGAAACCAATGCCCTCAGTTGCTGAGTCAATCACAGTGCAGAGGAGCCACATCCGGTGTAAATCAGCCTCAGGCCCTTCGATATCCACCCAGCATATTTTGGGAGGCAAGCCAGAGCCAAGTATGGGCCTTACGCATCACCGTTCAGTAGGACCATCTGGGATTGCAAACCCCACTTCTGTTTCTCAAGGTTTTTCTAACCCTTTAGCATCCCTTGTCTTCAAGCATCCTGTGCTCTCATGCTGCTGTCGCCTCCCCGCTCTCCCCAATGGCTGGTGTACTTGTTCACTGCAATGTATTAGCAGGGCAATGTGCCCTTCATCAGGGAAGAGCTGTCAGCTGGAAGAAGCAAGTGCCTTAAAGGGATGGAATTCTTAAAATTAACTGCCAGTGGTAGGTAGTAGAACCTGGGAACACTCCTCACCAGACTCTTTCCCTTCACTGACTTTGAGTGAATCAAATGGGAGATTGTGTTGGGTGGGCCTGACCTGATCAGCTGAGGTTTTACAAGAGGGTTGATAGGTCAGAAATGGAAGACCTTAGAGCAAAGTCAGCTCCCACTGTTCTAGAAAGAGGCAAACTTCCATGATGTGGAGAGAACCACACCTGGTGGGGAACAGTGTGCTGCCTTGAGATGCTGAGAGCCTCAGACCCACCACAGTGGCAAGAAACTGAACTCTGCCAACAACCTGGACAAACTTTGAAGAGGAGGTGATCTCCAGATAAGAACCCAGCCAGGCCAAAACATTGATTTCAGGCTTCCGGGACCCCGAGCAGAGGATCTGGCTAAACTGGGCCCTGACTCTTGACCCACAGAAACTGGGAGATAGTTTGTGGTCTTTGAGACTCTGTGTTTATATAATTTCTTTTACACAGACATAGAAAACAAATGGGACTCCAGAGAGTCTTAACTTTTGTGTGTTATGGGCCCCATGGGAAATCTGGGGGAGCCTGTAAACTTCTGCTCAGAATTAATTTTTAAATGCTTATAATAAAATATATAAGGTTACAAAGGAAAAGACTTTTACTGAAATAGAGTAATAAAAATATTAAAAATGTATCTGGGTCAGAGTAACATATACGTTTACTTCTTAACACATTAAATAATAAGACCTTGTGGTGGATCTAAGAGCTATTGTAACTTTGAAGAAATAATGAGTGCAAGCCATCTTTTGAGATACTCACAGCGACGGAAATGCAATATAAAATTACCTGTCATTTCTGTTGGTGTCAAGGAGTGAAGACTGATAGTGCTCTTGTGGTTGGTTGGCTGCTTTCATTCATAGTTGAAACAAATGCCAAATTTCAGATAGTTAGTGAACTTAAAGACTTTTTTTTCCATCCCAGCACATGTATCCCTGCATTCTATCTAGGTTAAAACCCCAGATGAGAAAGTTCTTGGGCTTCTTCCAACTTCTATGTTCTGAGCTGGCTTCACTTTTCCGAGCAATCTCTGTATTTTCCGAGCTGGCAGGTTCCATCCAGTAGAGCCACCAACATTGGACCTTGGTTCACACCCTCAGAAGGGCCGCCCTCTGTTTATCCCTAGCTCATTTTTCTTTAATTACGTGGATTACTCAATTTGCATGTGTGATTCATGTCTTTATGATTATGCAGAATTAACTTTAACAGAACACAGCTGCACCAAGATAAACTCTGGGTGTATCTGTCTGGATTTCCAAATGTCAGTGTTGCAAACTCCCTCCTGGGGGAGACCAAAGCTCATAACTCAAATGGCAGAGCCAGGGTACCAGGCTGTGATGCTCCCTTGGTCTACACCTGCCCACCCCCTGCTCCCTTCTTTTTTTGCAGTGCCAATGTGGATCAGAGTGGGTACTTGGGAAAACCTGCTTTTCACCCACTGCTCTCTGCACTGTAAGAGTTATAAATGGATGCTCTCTGCTCTTGGCCGAGCTGGAAATCAATTTAATAGGTGTTTCCCAATTATTCCTTTACTTTCTTTACTCTTTAGTTTTTTCAAAAAATTACAAGCATGTGGTTTTAAAATTTTAAAAGTCCTTCAGAGCTGATGATTCCTTACTTCTCTTGCCCCAAACTTATGTCTCTATTTTCTTTTCCTCCATTGGTTATTTCCTTAACTTTACATAACACATCTATTATTTCCTTATTTACTAACTTTACATGAAGTCTGTTGATTCATTGTTAGGAAAGATGAGGGTTTCCCTCACTTCGCTCCCCATTTCCTGTGGATGGTAATTTTATTATCTTAACTCTATGACTTGCTTTTATCATACCTCTATTTATATCAACTTCAGCATCTCTGCCTACTTTTCCTTCTTTTTTTTCTGTGTTTCATTTTCTTTCAGATATATTATATCTGCTCTCATATTGTCATGCTTAGCATTATTTACCTTTTCTTCTTAAATCAAAATTGTGTCTTCTATAGTTTCTCTATAGATTAATTTTCAGAGTAGGAAATTAGCAAAGTGCTTTTATCTAACTTTGACTATCAAAATATTGTTCTTTGTAGGGCCAAATGGTGGCTAGGAACACAGGTCTAAAGTGATGACCTTCTGGACCACTTGAAAAATAAAGTGCCAGTCGTCAAGGTCAAATGATTCTCATATTGTTTATACCATCAAGGGGATTAAACTCATGTCTAATTTTTGTTTAACATTTTGATAAACGATTTATATGGGGGATTTTTTTCTTTCTTTCATGTCTCTTTGAGTTGTCAATGACTTTCATTTTGGGGGGATCTTCTTGAGAAGAGAATAACCTGACTTTAGTCCCCAATTTTGCAGACCCTGCCCATACCAATTAAATTAGAATGTCTGTGGATGGAACTCCAGCATAAGCTTATTTCAAATCAAAGTATTCCTAAACAAAGACAAAATTGAACCAGATGGACTTAAGAGAGGAAGCTATAGATCCTACTCACGATGTATTATTTCCCAACTCTAGGAATTAGGAGTCCTGTGGACTGGTCCCTTGGGGAAGCACATCTAAACATTTTCCATCAGATATTTTGGGTGGAGCTCTATCTCCATTAATAGTGTAGATCATGTGACTCACTCCTTGCCTCTCACCATAGTTCCACCTTCCTTTAGGAAGCAGGTATAGATGGCAATTCCTGCTCCCATTGCAAAGGTATCGTAATAATTTAAAAGAAATTATTATTTGGTAACCAAAAAACAATAGTGTTCAGTCTACAGAATCTAAGCACTCAGGGTCCTCTATTTTGATACAGTACTACAGTGCTCTATTCTTCATGTAGTTCCTGAATTTTTTCTGAATTCCTTTTGGTAAGAACACGTCTAGAAACTGAATCTACACTCTCAGTTCATAAGTGAGCTAATGGGTTTATTTCCTAAACCCAACGAATTTCTGTTGCTGAGGTAGAGAATTACTGTTTTTGTTTTTGTTTGTTTATTTTTTTTGGCTGCATTGGATCTTCATTGCTGCGCACGGGCTTTCTCTAGTTGCGGCGAGCGGGGGCTACTCTTCGTTGCGGTGAGCAGGCTTCTCATTGTGGTGGCTTCTCTTGTTGTGGAGCACAGGGTCTAGGCATGCGGGCTTCAGTAGTTGCAGGATGTGAGCTCAGTAGTTGCGGCTCACGGGCCCTAGAGCACAGTCTCAGTAGTTGTGGTGCACGGGTTTAGTTGCTCCATGGCATGTGAGATCTTCCCAGACCAGGGCTTGAACCCATGTCCCCTGCATTGGCAGGCGGATTCCTAACCACTGCACCACCAGGGAAGCCCAAGACTTCCTGTTTGTATCTGAACACTGCTGTCCAGTTTGTAAATGATGCCCAGGCTGAACCATTCATGTATTTTTGATGAATATTAAAAATTCATGAAAAAAATGAAGTGTCATAAGTATTCAAAGGAGTTGATTTGGGTTTACTTGCCTTAAAGTTATTCTCTCTCACCCTCTCTCCCTTACTCTACAAAGAATATCCTAAAACTTCCATGTCTTTCTACATTATGGAAAGTCAATTTGATAAGAATGCTGTTATGTCTGTAACCTGTCAGGGGTAAATTGAGTAGAAGATTATGCAGTACCCTGGTAAAACTAAACGTTAATATGGAAATTCTCATTAGAAGCCCTAAGAAGCTACAGATGTTTGTGGAAATTCTACTGATTGCTTTGACCTGACCTTTTTTAAATTGCCCCTTCCACAGTGTACTGAAATCCTTCAGCCCTTCTCACCCCATCTTATCAGTTTCAGACCAGGAGGCTTTTTCAGAATCATCGGCTATGGTATTAACTCATTTTCTCCCCACATTCCCCTCTCCTGTACCCTGCCTGCTGACGACAGCTCTCTGTGCAGTGCTGTGGGCAGGAAAAGGCAGCAAGTTTCTCCTTCAATAAATAGGACATCCCATTCAGGTCACACATGCAGCTCATTTTAAATAAATTAAATCAACTTCTGCCTATTATTTGCTTGTCCTTGAACTAATATAACATGGGATGTTCAGGTATCACTCAAAGATGGAATTATGAGGGTAAAAAAATTTGCTCAGCACTCTAAGGCCAGTTTTTATAGAACTTTACTTGGGTAGGGCTAGGGAAGGGACCTTCCATTGCTCCTAATAAAGTAGCATGTTAACTGTTAACAGTGTGCTATGCCCTTGCAGAAAAGTCTCAGAAAGTTTGAAAATTTGAGAATATTTTTCAATCAAGTGTTATTTCTGTGAAATGATTGAGGTTAAGAGGTGATACTTATTCCAGGAGACTGGGAATGCCTGCTCCCTTCCCAGAGGACCTCTTGTCATAGGGATTTACTCTCAATAGAATCAGCAAATCAAGTAAGTCAATAACTCAAATTCTTATCCAGAAGTTACATGAGGAGTAGCATAAAGATTGTTTTATTCGAGAAGGAATTAAATTCGATTGAAGTAAATCATCTCTGAACTTCTCTTCTCTGAAGATGGATTTGTTCTAGTAATTTTGCACCCAATGGCTTTAAATGTAGGTGGAGCCTTTGTTTATTTAATTCATACTCTGCCTTGGTTATTATTGGGACTCACCAATATTCTAAGTTCCTCTCCCTGTCTAGGCCCATGAGATGATCTCATTTTCCTGTTCCCTTCATGTTAGGCAGGACCATGCAACTTGTTCAGCCAATGAAATGTGAGCAGAAATGCTGTGTGTCACTTCTAAGACATAGCCCTTAATTGTTGATGTATGACCCTTGAGTTCTCTCTTCCCCTGTGCCTGTGACCTTGGAAGCAGAGTTTGGCGTGGAGGAGCCTCGGGATTGATAACAGCCTGAAAGGACAGTGGTACTGACTTGTGACTGAGTTAGGATGAGTGAAAAATAACTTTGGTTTGTGTTGAGCCACTGAAAGTTTGGGGTTATTTTTATTGCAGCACAACCTAGCCCATCCTTACTGAAATAGGCTCCACGTGCAAACTTTCTTGTATGAGGCCCGTTAGAGCCACTGTCTCTTTATTTCCAGGGCATTTGTCTTGACCGTTCTTTATGGAAGCTCTTAGCTATTATGTGAAACGGACTGCCGCTTGGAAAGTTGTGAGCAGAGGGTCCAGATGTTGACCTGCCAGCAGCAGACAAGTGTATGCCTCACAAGCTCCTCTAATTAATGGGGAGGAGCTGAATGAAATAATCAAAACCAGGCTTAGCACAAAGCTCTCTTGGGAGCTCTGCTTGTGACTGTTGAAAGGAAAGAATACCTTGTTTAATTGGCACTTATTAATTGCTCTTGGCTACTCATATTAACTCACCTCTGTGCTGATAATGGCTTAGAGGGATAATCTTGATATGAATAGTTAATTCAAAAAGGTCTCGGTGGGATACCAGTTTCCAGAATACAGATGTCCTCTTAGAAACCTCTGAGGTTCCAAAAGGTGGTTGCCAAGTCCAGTTTTCTGCAAGTCCAAATGAGCACCATCTCTCCGAATGGGGTAAAATTACCAATACTCTGCTATGGCCCAGGCTTGATTCTTGCCTATCTCTTATTTTTTTCCCTTTTTAAAAATTGAAGTATAGTTGGTTTAAAATGTTGTGTTACTTTTAGGTGTACAGCAAAGTGATTCAGTTTTATATATATTGAGTATACAAAATATTGAGTATAATTCCCTGTGCTATACAGTAGGTCCTTGTTGGTTATCTATTTTATATATAGTAATGTATATATGTTAATATCCCAAACTCTTAATTTATCTCTCCTCCCCTTTCCCCTTTGGTAACCGTAAGTTTGTTTTCTATGTGTGTGGGTATATATCTGTTTTGTAAATAAATTCATTTCTATCCTTTTTTTAGATCCCACATATAAGTGATATCATATGGTATTTGTCTTTCTCTCTCTGGCTTACTTCACTTAGTATGATAATCTTTAGGTCCGTCCGTGTTACTGCAAATTGCCTATTTCTTAAGTTCACCAAAAGAGGTGAATTATTTTAATAATACCTACAGTTTAAATTTCTTGAAAAGTAGGACTACCTTGACTAAAACAGCCCCGTGTAATAGGCGTGAACATTTAATATTTGAAAGGCCATATTTCCAGAAACGCTTTTCAAATCTGAAGGGTTGAGGAAGAGGATGTGCTTTGCATGGTGCTTCATAAATTACTTGGTAGAATAAAGAACCTTTAAAATGTAGTTCTAGTATTACATCCTATCCTCCACCATGGAAGTTCCATTAATAATAAACATAATATTGATTTTCTGATTTTCTCCTATAACAAGGAACTCTTTCCTGTGAAGTGGATTCAGCTCCCCAAAGCATGATTTTTTTTTTGACTGTCTTTTTCTTTCTTCTTTTTTTTTTTTTTTAAATATCTTTATTGGAGTATAATTGCTTTACAGTGTGGTGTTAGTTTCTGCTGTATAACAAAGTGAATCAGCTATATGCATATGTATATCCCCATATACCCTCCCTCCTGCATCTCCCTCCCATCCTCCTTATCCCACCCCTCTAGGTGGTCTCAAAGCACCAAGCTGATCTCCTTGTGCCATGCAGCTGCTTCCCACTAGCTATCTATTTTACACTTGGTAGTGTATATATGTCAATGCTACTCTCTCACTTCATCCCAGCTTCCCCTTCCCCTTCCCTATGTCCTCAAGTCCATTCTCTATATCTGTGTCTTTATTCCTGTCCTGCCCCTAAGTTCTTCAGAACCTGTTTTTTTCTGTTTTTAGATTCCATATATATGTGTTAGCATACGGTATTTGATTTTCTCTTTCTGACTTACTTCACTCTGTATGACAGACTGTAGGTCCATCCACCTCACTACAAATAACTCAATTTCATTTCTTTCTATGGCTGAGTAATATTCCATTGTATATATGTGCCACATCTTCTTTATCTGTTGATGGACACTTAGATTGCTTCCATGTGCTGGCTGTTGTAAATAGAGCAGCAATGAACATTGTGGTACATGTCTCTCTTTTTTTTTTTTTTTGATAAATGAATTCCCTTTTATTCTAAGTGTCTTTTTTTTTAACATCTTTATTGGAGTATAACTGTTTTACAATAGTGTGTTAGTTTCTCCTTTACAACAAAGTGAATCAGTTATACATATACATATGTTCCCATCTCTCTTCCCTCTTGCGTCTCCCACCCTCCCTATCCCACCCCTCTCAGTGGTCACAAAGCACAGAGGTGATCTCCCTGTGCTATGCGGCAGCT
>NC_041227.1:36978328-37056992 GCF_002837175.3 Physeter macrocephalus
GTGGGATTGCTGGATCATATGGTAATTCTATTTGTAGTTCTTTAAGGAACCTCCATACTGTTCTCCATAGTGGCTGTATCAATTTACATTCATACCAACAGTGCAAGAGGGTTCCCTTTTCTCCACACCCTCTCCAACATTTATTGTTTGTAGATTTTTTGTTGATGGCCATTCTGACTGCTATGAGGTAATACCTCACTGTAGTTCTGATTTGCATTTCTCTAATCATTAGTGATTTTGAGCATCCTTTCGTGTGTCTGTTGGCAATCTGTATATCTTCTTTGGAGAAATGTCTATTTAGGTCTTCTGACCATTTTTGGATTGGGTTGTTTGTTTTTTTGATATTGAGCTGCATGAGCTGCTTGATTATTTTGAAAGGATCTTGCTGTGATTTATGTCATAGTGTTCTGCCTATGTTTTCCTCTAAGAGTCTTATAGTGTCTAGCCTTACATTTAGGTCTTTAATCCATTTTGAGTTTACTTTTGTGTATGACGTTAGGAAGCATTCTAATTTCATTCTTTTACATGTAGCTGTCCAGTTTTCCCTGCACAACTTGTTGAAGAGGCTATCTTTTTACCATTGTACAGTCTTGCCTCCTTTATCAAAGGTAAGGTGACCATATGTGCGTAGGTTTGTCTCTGGGCTTTCTATCCTGTTCCATTGATCTATGTTTCTGTTTTTGTGCCAGTACCATACTATCTTGATTACAGTAGCTTTGTAATATAGTCTGAAGTCAGGGAACCTTATTCCTCCAGCTCTGTTTTTCTTTCTGAAGATTGCTTTGGCTATGTGGGGTCTTTTGTGTTTCCATACAAATTGTGAAATTTTTTGTTCTAGTTTTGTGAAAAATGCCATTGGTAGTTTGATAGGTATTGCATTGAATATGTACATTGCTTTGGGTAGTATAGTCATTTTCACAATATTCTTCCAATCCAAGAACATGGTATATCTCTCCATCTGTTTGTATCATCTTTAATTTCTTTCATCAGTGTCTTATAGTTTTCTGCATACAGGTCTTTTGTCTCCTTAGGTAAGTTTATTCCTAGGTATTTTATTCTTTTTTGTTGCAATGGTAAAGTTTCCTTAATTTCTCTTTCATATTTTCCATCATGAGTGTATAGATGCAAGAGATTTCTGTGCATTAATTTTGTATACTGCTACTTTACAAAATTCGTTGATCAGCACTAGTAGTTTTCTGGGAGCATCTTTAGGATTCTCTGTTATAGTACCATGTCATCTGCAAACAGTGACAGCTTTACTTCTTCTTTTCCAATTTGTATTCCTTTTATTTCTTTTTCTTCTCTGATTGCTGTGGCTAAAACTTCCAAAACTATGTTGAATAATAATGGTGAAAGGGGCAACTTTGTCTTGTTTCTGATCTTAGAGGAAATGGTTTCAATTTTTCACCATTGAGAACGATGTTGGCTGTGGGTTTGTTATATATGGCCTTTATTATGTTGAGGTAGGTTCCCTCTATGCCTACTTTCTGGAGAGCTTTTATCATAAATGGATGTTGAATTTTGTCACAAGCTTTCTCTGCATCTATTGAGATGATCATATGGTTTTCATCCTTCAATTTGTTAATATGGTATATCACATTGATCGATTTGCATATATCGAAGAATGCTTGCATTCCTGGGATAAATCCCATTTGATCATAGTGTATGATCATTTTAATGTGCTGTTGGATTCTGTTAGCTAGTATTTGTTGAGGATTTTTGCATCTATGTTCATCAGAGATATTGGACTGTAGTTTTCTTTTTTTTTGTGACATCTTTGTCTGGTTTTGGTATCAGGGTGATCGTGCCCTCGTAGAATGAGTTTGGGAGTGTTCCTTCCTCTGCTATATTTTAGAACAGTTCGAGAAGGATAGGTGTTAGCTCTTCTCTAAGTGTTTGATAGAACTCGCCTGTGAAGCCATCGGCTCCAGGACATTTGTTTGTTGGAAGATTTTTAATCACAGTTTCAATTTCAGTGCTTGTGATTGGTTTGTTTCCATTTTCTATTTCTTCCTGGTTCAGTCTTGGAAGGTTGTGCTTTTGCAAGAATTTGTTCATTTCTTCCATGTTGTCCATTTTATTGGCATATAGTTGCTTGTAGCAATCTCTCATGATCCTTTGTATTTCTGCAGTGTCAGTTGTTACTTCTCCTTTTTCATTTCTAATTCTATTGATTTGAGTCTTCTCCCTTTTTTTCATGATAAGTCTGGCTAATGGTTTATCAATTTTTTTATCTTCTCAAAGAACCAGCTTTTAGTTTATTGATCTTTGCTATCGTTTCCTTCATTTGTTTTTCATTTATTTCTGGTCTGATCTTTATGATTTATTTCCTTATGCTAACTTTGGGGTATTTTTGTTCTTCTTTCTCTAATTGCTTTAGATGTAAGGTTAGGTTGTTTATTTGAGATGTTTCTTGAGGTAGGATTGTATTGCTATAAACTTCCCTCTTAGAACTGCTTTTGCTGCATCCCATAGGTTTTGGATCATCATGATTTCATTGCCATTTGTTTCCAGGTATTTTTTGATTTCCTCTTTGATTTCTTCAGTGATCTCTTGGTTATTTAGTAGCATATTGTTTAGCCTCCATGTGTTTGTATTTTTTTAGTTTTTTTCCTGTAATTCATATCTAGTCTCATAGCGTCGTAGTAGGAAAAGTTACTTGATACAATTTCAATTTTCTTAAATTTACCAAGGCTTGATTTGTGACCCAATATATGGTCGATCCTGGAGAATGTTCCATGAGCACTTGAGAAGAAAGTGTATTCTGTTGTTTTTAGATGGAATGTCCTAAAAATATCAATTAAGTTGATCTTGTTTAATGTGTCATTTAAAGCTTGTGTTTCCTTATTTATTTTCATTTTGGATGATATGTCCACTGGTGAAATTGAGCTGTTAAAGTGCCCTACTATTATTGTGTTACTGTCGATTTCCCCTTTTATGGCTGTTAGCATTTGCCTTATATATTGTGGTGCTCCTATGTTGGGTGTATAAATATTTACAATTGTTATCACTTCTTGGATTGATCCCTTGATCATTTTGTAGTGTCCTTGTCTCTTGTAATAGTCTTTATTTTAAAGTCTATTTTGCCTGAAATAGGAATTGCTACTCCAGCTTTCTTTTGATTTCCATTTGCATGGAATATCTTTTTCCATCCCCTCATTTTCAGTCTGTATGTGTCCCTAGGTCTGAAGTGGGTCTCTTGTAGACAACATATATATGGGTCTTGTTTTCATATCCATTCAGCCAGTTTATGTCTTTTGGTTGGCGCATTTAATCCTTAAATGCATTTAAGGTAATTATCGATATGTATGTTACTATTATCATTTTCTTAATTGTTTTGGGTTTGTTTTTGTAGGTCTTTTCTTTCTCTTGTGTTTCCTGCCTAGAGAAGTTTCTTTAGCATTTGTTGTAAAGCTGGTTTGGTAGTGCTGAATTCTCTTAGCTTTTGCTTATCTGTAAAGGCTTTAATTTCTCCATTGAATCTGAATGAGATCCTTGCTGGGTCGAGTAATCTTGGCTGTAGGTTTTTCCCTTTCATCACTTTAAAGATGTCCTGCTACTCCCTTCTGGCTTGCAGAGTTTCTGCTGAAAAATCATCTGTTAATCTTATGGGGATCCCCTGCTATATTATTTGTTGCTTTTCCCTTGCTGCTTTTAAATTTTTTTCTTTGTATTTAATTTTTGATAGTTTGATTAATATGTTTTTCAGCATGTTTCTCTTTGGGTTTATCCTGTCTGGTACTCTCTGTGCTTCCTGGACTTGATTGACTATTTCCTTTCCCATGTTAGGGAAATTTTCGACTATAATCTCTTTAAATATTTTCTCAGACCCTTTCTTTTTCTCTTCTTTTTCTGGGACCCCTATAATTCGAATGTTGGTGCATTTAATGTTGTCCCAAAGGTCTCTGAGACTGTCCTCAATTCTTTTCATTCTTTTCTCTTTATTCTGCTCCCTGGTAGTTATTTCCACCATTTTATCTTCCAGGTCACTTATCCATTCTTCCACCTCAGTTATTCTATTATTGATTCCTTCTAGAGTATTTTTAATTTCAGTAATTGTGTTGTTCATCACTTTTTGTTTGCTCTTTAGTTCTTCTAGATCCTTCTTAAATGTTTCTTGTATTTTCTCCATTCTGTTTCCGAGATTTTGGATTATCTTTACTATCATTTCTCTGAATTCTTTTTCAGGTAGGTTGCCTATTTCATCTTCATTTATTTGGTCTTGTAGGTTTTTACCTTGCTCTTTCATCTCTAACATATTTTTTTGTCATTTTATTTATTATTATTTTTTTTGATGGGTGGCATTGTATTCCTGTCTTACTGGTTGTTTGGCTTGAGATATCCAGCACTGGAGTTTGCAGGCAGTTAGATAGAGCTGGGTCTTGGTGCTGAGATGACGACCTCTGGGAGGTTTCACTATGATTGATATACCCTGGGGTCTGAGGTTCTCTGTTAGTCCAGCGGTTTGGATTTGGAGCTCCCAGTACAGGAGCTCAGGACTGACTTCTGGTCTGGGAACCAAGATTCTGCAAGCTTCATGGTGTGGTTAGAAAAAAAAAAAAAAAAAAGGAAGAAAGAAAGAAAAAAAGGAGCAGTACAATATCAAAGAATAAAAAACAAAATAAAATTAGAAAGATACAAAACATATTAGGAAAAATAAAACTATAATGGAAACAACTGCAATAAGGTAAAATAAAACCACAACAGAAAAAAGAAAAAAAGAAGGGGGGAACAAGGCAAAAGGAGAGACCACTAACAAAGTATAAAGAATAAAATAAAATCATAACAATGAAAGATTTATTAGGAAAAATAAAAATAAAAAAGAATCAACAACAATGAATCAGCAAGGTAAAACAGAACCCCAATCTAAAAGAGGAAAATATAAAGAAAAAAAAAGAAAAATAGCCTTGGCTATGGGGGCGGAGTTTAGGCAGGGGCAGGGTTTAGGGTGGGGTGGGACCTAGGTGGGTGGGTGAATCAACAAGGTAAAACAGAACCCCAATCTAAGGAGGAAAAAAAAACAAAAACAAAACACCTTGGCTATGGGGGAGGAGTTAAGGTAGGGCGTGGAACTTAGGCAGGGGCGGGGTTCAGAGTGGGGTGGGACCTAGGCGGGTGGGGGGTGACGTTTGAATGTGGGGTGGGGCCTAGGCAGGGTGACGTTCAAGTGTGGGGTGGGACCTCTGCTTAGAACCTGCATGGAAGGGGAGAGGATGCCCATCAAAAGAAGGGCCTCTGGAGTGTGGTTCAGGAGTTTGGAGGTGCTGCCCTGAGTGAGGGTGTGTGGGTGGGGTTTAGGCCCAATGCATTGGAGGGGGTCTCTGAGTGTAGAGGTAGGGCCCTGGGTGGGGATGTAGGGGCGGGGCTTTGGTTTTGTGGGGCAGGAGGGAGACTACAGGGCAGAGGTTTAAGCCCAGGAGCCCAACAGGCTTCCCGGTGCCTAAGTGGACAGGGAAAGCCCTGGCCCCGTTCCCTTCCATTCCTTCATGCTCCTCCCCCACCATCTTCCCCGGGGTCTCCCCTGTCACCGCTGGACCCCAAACTGTGGGTGGGTCCTGCTGGGTATAGGAACTCCTCCCTTCCCCCAGTCACCCCTCAGGGGTGCTGGTCCTGGATGTCCAGCCTTTACTTTTGCTCCCCCTTCCCTCTCTCCCGCTCCCTCAGGACCCACGTGGCTGGAGGGGGCCTCGGTGGGCAGAGGATCAGGCCCAAGATCTCAACAGGTTCCTGATGGTCCAAGTGGGGAGGGGAAACCTGGCAATGCTCCCTTTTGATCCTCTGCCCTCCTAATGGTTCCCCAATTTCCTCCTTTGGGCGTGGGAGCCCTTTCCCTCCCCCAGTCGCCCCTCAGGGACACCAGTCCCGTCCTGCCTCCACTTCTCCTCTCCCTTCACTCCCCCCACACCCCACATCCTACCTGGTTGCTGGGGATTCCTCCGGTCCCTTTAGGTGTCTGTGGCCCCCCACTGGTGCCTGGCAGATGCCCTAGTTGTGAGGAGATGCGGATTCCACATCCTCCTAGTACGCCATCTTCATGCATGATGTTTTTGAATTTAGTAGCTATTGGGGTGTGAAGTGGGAAAGAGGATAAAACTGAAGTATTTTGCTAATGCCTCATGGAGACTCAAGGAGAAGTGATGAGGCTTCCATCAGCATCTTTATTGCTGATACATGGGAATATGTTTGTGTTGGAGGGGGGCTCTCATCTCACTAATATTTATGAAGTCCTTATAGAGGGGTGGGCAGTCAATCACTCCTTCATTTATGTCTTCCTTCTTGGGTCCAAATCCTTTGGAAAAAATTATAGACCCAAGGAAGATGCAGTCCACTTAATGTGTCCTTGTTTAAAACAACTATTGAAATGATTCAGTCTACTTGATTAGTGCTGTTTTGTAGATATTACTTCTGACTGATGCATGTCGTTCTTTCAAAATATCACCTGCTCCTTGTGTTCTACTAAATGATTTTCCTGGACATCATTTTACATGCACTTTTTCTCACTAGCAATGAAAGCTGTCTTTAAGGTGGCTGGTCTCTCCTTAACCTGTTAAAGATTCTTGTGCCTGATGATTATGAGGTTGAAATTGCCATTTGTATAACAGGTCAAAAATGTTGAATATCAGACATTTCATGTCGTTCAAACTTTATTTGCTGTAGCTAGAGATTCATGGAGAATATAAAGAACAGCCTGAAATATGTAAACAACCTTCTCTTTGTTATTTTATTTTCTGTTCTCCCACAAAGGAAACAGACAAGAGATAGAAAGAATCACATTAAGAGCATCTATACATGTGACACGATGTTCCTGGCCATTGTGCACCACTTACCCCACCCTGGTTTTGCTCCCAGCTGAGGGGAGAGGGGTGGTGAGAACCAAGAGCAAAGGAAAAGAAGAGATGATGGTTTACACTTAAGATCCAGGCAGCCGCAGGCAATAGCTTTATTCTGATGGGCTGCTACCTCCCAACAGTGAAATGAGGATAAGTTCTCCCTCCTTTAGAGTTTTCTCTGAGAAAATAGGATAGCATGGAAGTATTTTATACTTTGTACATCAAAGAAACAGAGCACATCTTAGACATCTGTAAAGACATTTGTGAAGTCACTCTAAACCACTGCCCCCAAAGAAAAACAGATAGAAAATACAAAAACAGCAATAACAAAACCTCAGGTGTCTGTAGGTCTCCTTTGACCATAATCAAGGAGAAGAGAGAAGAGCCTTTAGGAGAAAACAAATCAAGGGGAATGAGAAAGGAGGATGCTTGCTTTTCTTCCTTGCTTACTCGGTTGCAAGCACTTTAATTGTGTTAGCTTGTGAAAGCCTGCCAGCCATTCTACCATTATCCCATTTGACAGCGGAGGAGACTAAGACTGACAGAAGAAATAGAGCTTGTCCCAAGTGGAAGAGCTAGTCAAATGGCAGGGGAATAGACTCAAAGCCAAGCTGGCTGACTCCAAAGTTATACCTCTTCCAAAATGATACACAGCTGCTCACTCAGATCCAGTCAGGCAGCGGATTTGATGGGAGCACGGAAAGTATAGGGTTCTAGGTGGTGGCAGGGACTCATCTCTCCACAGCTTCTCTGACAATGCATCCTGCTCCTCCTCTCTCCAAGTTTTTCTCTAGCACATCAATGAAGCCATGTCCTTAATGGTCCTCAAAGAAACAATGGGGAACAGTGGGAGTAAATGGGGTGGGGAATACGATATGTCAACGCCCTACCATTGTCCTGCCCCACTTGAATGAGCACATCATCATGGGAAGAGAACCTAAAAGGCATAGATGCGCTTTTGAGAGAAAAACTGTCTGCAAATGCCTCCAGTAAAGACACAGAATGTTATAGGAGAGAGAGCATCGTCTTGGGGGTCAGGCAGCTATGCCATTTAATATTTGCGAGTTATTGGACATCTGAAAATGGGGATGATCATACCTAGTTTGTAAGATTGCTGTGAATCAGCATCTCTCTCTCTCTCTCTCTCTCTCTTTTGGTCTCAGGACCTCTTTCACACTGAAAAAAATTTGTTGGGAACCAAAAAGAGCTTTTGCTTAGTTAGATATACATTCTATCTATTGATATTAACCACATTATAAATTAAAACCAAGACATCCTAAATATTTATTAATTTATTTAAAATTTAGAATACATCTATTACATATTAACATCAAGAACATATATTTCTTAAAAACAATAACTATACATTCCCCCAAAAAACTTACAGAGAGGAGTGACATTGTTTTACAACTTTGTAAATTGCTTTAACGTCTGGCTTAACATAAAACAGCTGGATTCTCTTATCTGCTCCTGCATTCAATCTGTTGTGATACATTGTTTTGGTTGAAGTGTATAAAGAAAATCCAGCTTCAAGCAGATTTACAGTTAGAAAAGTGTAGGTGTCATGGGCTGCCTGAAAGGTGACCTCCAAGGGTTCTTGCACTATACATTGAGAACAGCTGCTCTAAAGATTAAAAAGAGTGAATAAATACAAAGGATTTACTCCTGTTACAGGATACAGAGCAGACAGATGCTCACTAAATTGTATGAGAAAATGTTACCTCCAAACTTCAGTGCATCTATATACCTATGTCTAAGAAATGTGTCCCAAAAGAATTAATAATATATCACAGTGAATATATATACATCTAACAACCAAGCAAGTGAATGAATGGGAACATACCTACATGCACATAAACGAAGATTTGGATTCCCTTGACCTTCCTTAGATCAGAATACTGACACCACTTTGCAAATTATTTTAACAACATTCTCTTGCCCACACACCTCTTAACTTCCACCGTTTTTTTCCATTGGGAAGGATGCATTTTATTGGTCTGACCAATATGGTACCGGTGGTTAGCAATGCCCAGCACCTCTCATTGTTCTGGATGCCCTTCCTTCCTGTCCTGGGAATTCATGACTTGATTCCAGAAACAAAATATCAAATGTGTTCACCAGGGCAAAATAAAGGTTATTTCCCCTGAAATCCCTTCCTCAGTAATGGGAAGGAGCCTGGAAGAAGAGCTTACCTCAGACAATATCTTTAATCTCAACCCCAGAACCCAGAAAATGATTTGAGTGGCAATTTTTTTCAATTCTCCGAAGTATAGTTCATACAAAATACCATTCTAGACACATAGGAGGGAAGTTAGTAGACAGACACAACACCAGCATTAACTCTCTCTTAGAACCATGTGGACAAAAGCTGAAGGTCTTCCACTCACTCCCTGTGCCATCAGCATCTCCTTGGCATTGTCCTTGGGGGTCCTCAGAGTTTGAAGTGTGAAAGTGTCCTATAAGATATTTTATAAAAGTTGTGATTCCTGATTTATTGTTATTCATTTTTGTTTGTTTTGAGTTCTTCCTTGACTTTGGCATTGTTTTTAAGAAATAACCAATATGTTACTAGTACTCCTTTTTTCCACTGGTAAAAAAATCTAGGTATAATTTACATACAGTAAAAGTCACTATTCTCAGTGCAGAGTTCTGACAAATGCTAGACTTGTGTAACCACTGGCACAATCAAGACACAGAGCAGCCCCAAAACTCCCCACATCCCTTCATGCCCTTATGGCTAACTCTTTCCCCCACCCGCAGCCCTGAACACCACTGACTTTTTTTCTGTTGTCTTTTATAAGAATGTAATATTAAAGGAATTAAAGCCTTTTGAATTTGGCTTCCTTCATGCAGTATAGCTGACTTTAGATTCATCTTCATTGGGCGATATATCAGTACTTGGTTCATTTTTCTTGCTGCAGAGTATTCCATTGAATGGATATTCCAAATGGTTTAATCATTCCCAACGGAGGGATACTTGAGGTTTTTCCAGTTTCGGTCAATTACAAATAAAGTTAATATGAACATTTGCATACCGTGTGTGTGTGTGTGTGTGTGTGTGTGTGTGTGTGTGTGTGTGTGTAAACTTAGATTTTCATTTAACTTGGGTTGCTGAGTCATATGGCAAATGTGTTTTTACCTCCATAAGAAATTGCCAACTGTTGTCCAAAGTGGCTGTACTATTTGCATTCCCACTACCACATCCTAGTACATACTCATACATTCATGTTTTTGAGGTCTCCATTTTCTATACTCTTAAAAAGAAGTCACAACATAAGAATTATTAAAATAGCTTGGGGCCTTCCCTGGTGGTGCTGAGGTTAAGAATCCACCTGCCACTTCACTGGACACGAGTTCAAGCCCTGGTCCGGGAAGATCCCACACGCTGCAGAGCAACTAAGTCAGTGCGCCACAACTACTGAGCCTGACTCCTAGAGCCTTCGAGCCACAGCTACTGAGCCAATGCCCCACAATTACTGAAGTCTGTGCACCTAGAGCCTGTGCTCCATAACAAGAGAAGCCACCACAATGAGAAGCCTGCACACTGCCATGAAGAGTAGCCCCCGCTCGCTGCAACTAGAGAAAGCCCGTGTGCAGCAACGAAGACCCAATGCAGCCAAAAAATAAAAATAAAATAAATTAACTTAAAAAAATAAAATAGCTTGGACAAAACCCCTGTAAAAGCAATTGACAGAGTAACTAAACTACTGAAAAAATATCAGGGACTTAAAATTCTCAACATGTAAGCACAGGACTTTACATGAAGTAAGAGTATAAAGTACTTTGATTCTAGGGATAATATTTAGCTAAATATTATCTTTTGAAATCCTCTAATTCTTACAAAAACTTTAAAAATAATTCAAGATTATAGGACTAGTAACTCAAATAATAGAGTTCACGGTAAAATTAACAATAAAATATAAAGCTGATCCCTTCAGTAAATGTCCTTCTGATAAACTATGTAAACTTCCATTAAGTTAATATTATTTTTAAAAATTTGGAATAGCTAGTGGTAATTTAAAACAACTGTATTTTTATAATGACTTTATGCCTTATAGCTATTGAATAATATTGCCAAATTTTAAAATAGAATTTCTATATCCTTTTTTAAACAAAACAGCTTTATTGAGATATAATTCACATACTATAAAATTCACCTATTTAAAGAGTACAAGTCAATGGTTTTAGTGTAGTTGCAGCGTTGTAAGTATAACACATTCTAATTTTTCTATTTACTTTTCAAACGGCAAGGATTTTTTATATTGAGGTGCATGATTCTTGATCTTTATTTCACAGTACACATATTTTTTTTATTTACACACATTTTAAGACTGTTCAGTGATGAGAAATCCAGAGCAGCAGAGGAGTAATTTTCCCCGGGAGTAAACGTTTCCATGATTTATGTTAAGATTCTTTTGCAGCTAAATTGATGAATGATATCAAGCTAAATATACTGATAAAATTTTATTTGGGACTTAAATCTATGAAGCTTAATTTTAATAACACAGTAATTGAGTTGAAATTAATTAATTAAAAACTCTTCTTTGAAGTAAGCAAATTTAAAAACAATGAATGTAGAAGCAAAACTTTATTAGGTTTAAGAAAAGCTTAATTTATCTTTCTCCTCACAATTTTTCAACTGGTATACATGGTTTTTCAAATAATATCATTGCCTTAAACTCTTTAGGTCAAATTTTCCTTTGTTTTGTTGGTGCATTTGAATCCAGGCCAGTTTCCATTAAGGATGTTGATATATGTTTATCTGTTCAAAGTTGAGGGAATTATTTTAAAATGTCTATGAAATGGATTTAACAAGAAATCTGAAGGTCACCAAACTATGGGTATATATGAGGTCATATTAATATAAACAGCTAAACTTTGCTAACTGGTGTATCTTAGATTATGGCAGGGTATTATCCCTGTTTCCACAAGTATTGAGGGGGCCCACATAATACCTCAAAAATGCTCATAGAATGGGCCTTGGTCCACAATGTTTAGTTACTTGAGCTGCTTCTCACTTCTCCTCATCCCCTGACTGCTCTGCAATGAACAACTGACTACTAATTATTATCCACCAATGACATGACTCTGCCCTGCTTACAGCCCCGTTTCTTCTGTGAGCTGGTTTGTAAATCATTCTTCCCCTCTTGGGTTCAGTTCTTCTGCTTGGACCTTAATGTTTCACAGAGTTTATTAAAGCTGTTCTTTTATCCAGAGCCTCCCCTGGGTTCTCACAGGTGCCAGGGTAGTCCCTTCTGTGGGGTCCAGCTAACCACTATCTCACCATCCTTACCAAGAGTTCCCTTAGGGCCTGGATCATTCCATCTGTCTTTAAGATTTTGCTGTGCCCTCTTTTCCTTCCGCCACTCCACCTTCCAGCCCACTGCCCCACCTCAGTGCAACACCCCACCAGCAACAGACACTGCTGCAGAGCTTCTCTTTTGTATTTTCGAAGAAGCCATATGGCCTACATGCCATGCAGTGACTCCCTGTAAATAGAATCTGGAGTGGTTTTGCCTAAATTCACATGGCAAATGTTCCAGAAGACCAATTTCAATCCATCCTGGGCCACTTCAACAGGAGGTCGAAAAGAGTTAGGGTAACAGATGCATCAGATCTGCTGGCTGTAATCAAGAAGATTTGGTGGAATGTCAGTGGCAGAGACAGACATCTGTCTATCTTTTCCCTGGCCATTTAAATGTTTTAATATTGAAGGGTATTTGGTATAATCCCTGAGTTGGCAAATGAGTTACCTGCTTGCACCAGGGAGACCTGGCTAGGCAGAGGTACTTGGGCATTTGCCATCCCAACAAATATTTTTGAGGTACCTTAAAGTATTTTAATATGGTATGTGTCATGGAATGTGGGATCATTCCAATTCGATAATTGAATGGGAGGGCTGAAGTTTATTTTAACAAAACCAAATCCCTTTTAGACAAGTCTTATTTTTCTGATTATGAGAGAAGAATTGCATTATGAGACACCCTTGGGAAGCAGGCTATCACCCACTCATTTCTGATTCATGCTACCACCCAGTGTTCCATCCTCCCATACGTCCCCGGCACTGTTACTACCCATGGGGAAAGGTAGACCTGCCTCCACAATGTCACATTCAAGTTCCTCCTCCTCGTTCTTTACAACTTGTAGGTTTGCACAACTCTGATTACCAGATTGGTATTCAAAAGTTGCAGCAATCACAAAAAGAAGATCCATGGCAAAAGTAGTGAAAGGAAGAAATTTTTTCCACATCTTTTCCTCTCTTTTATGTAGAGGATATTTATAGGCTAAAAGAATTCCAAAGAGAATATGTATTCAAACTATTTTTAAAGTAGCATTTACAAATTTATTTCAATTTAATTCATTCCTCTTAGTTTAGCTTTTAGTTTTAAGCAGTGACGTCCAAAGAGTGTCAGTATACAGCCCCATACATTGCTGCCCAAGACTCCTGGGACCTCCATTCACTTATGCGATGCATATTTGGTGTCACACTCTGTCCGGGCTGCTGGGAAATTCAGAAGTGAACAATACAAATGAGGTTCCCTCCACGTGTGGTCAAACAAATGATAAACACATAATCCAATATATCCAATGAGAGAATATCAGATAGGTTTGAAAGCCATGAAGACTCCAGACTTTATTTTTTTAAATTTTTATTAAAATATAGTTGATTTACAATGTTCTTAGTTACAGGTATACAGCAAAATGATTCAGTTTTTTATATATATATATGTTCTTTTTTTACATTCTCTTCCATTATAAGTTATTACAAGATATTGAGTGTAGTTCTCTGTGCTATACAGTAGGTCCTTGTTGGTTATCTATTTTATACATAGTAGTGTGTATATTTTAATTCTAAACTCCTAATTTATCTCCCCCCCTTCCTCTTGAGTAACCATAAGTTTGTTTTCTATCTCTGTGAGTCTATTCTGTTTTATAAATAAGTTCGTTTGTATCATTTTTTTTAAAGATTCCACATATAAGCAATATCATATGATATATGACTTTGTCTGGCTTCCTTCACTTAGTATGGTAATATCTAGGTCCATCCATGTTGTTGTAAATGGCATTATTTTATTCCTTTTTATGGTCAAGTAATATTCCATTGTGTATATATACCACGTCTTCTTTGTACATTCACCTGTCAATAGACACTTAGGTTGCTTCCATGTCTTAGCTACTGTAAATACTGCTGCTATGAACATTGTGGTGCATGTATGTTTTTCAATTATGTTTTGCTCTGGATGTATGCTCAGGAGTGGGATTGTAGTATCATATGGTAGCTCTATTTTTAGTTTTTTAAGGAACCTCCATACTGTTCTCCATAGTGATATTTTTGAGGTACCTTAAAGTATTTTAATATGGTATGTGTCATGGAATGTGGGATCATTCCAATTCGATAATTGAATGGGAGGGCTGAAGTTTATTTTAACAAAACCAAATCCCTTTTAGACAAGTCTTATTTTTCTGATTATGAGAGAAGAATTGCATTATGAGACACCCTTGGGAAGCAGGCTATCACCCACTCATTTCTGATTCATGCTACCACCCAGTGTTCCATCCTCCCATACGTCCCCGGCACTGTTACTACCCATGGGGAAAGGTAGACCTGCCTCCACAATGTCACATTCAAGTTCCTCCTCCTCGTTCTTTACAACTTGTAGGTTTGCACAACTCTGATTACCAGATTGGTATTCAAAAGTTGCAGCAATCACAAAAAGAAGATCCATGGCAAAAGTAGTGAAAGGAAGAAATTTTTTCCACATCTTTTCCTCTCTTTTATGTAGAGGATATTTATAGGCTAAAAGAATTCCAAAGAGAATATGTATTCAAACTATTTTTAAAGTAGCATTTACAAATTTATTTCAATTTAATTCATTCCTCTTAGTTTAGCTTTTAGTTTTAAGCAGTGACGTCCAAAGAGTGTCAGTATACAGCCCCATACATTGCTGCCCAAGACTCCTGGGACCTCCATTCACTTATGCGATGCATATTTGGTGTCACACTCTGTCCGGGCTGCTGGGAAATTCAGAAGTGAACAATACAAATGAGGTTCCCTCCACGTGTGGTCAAACAAATGATAAACACATAATCCAATATATCCAATGAGAGAATATCAGATAGGTTTGAAAGCCATGAAGACTCCAGACTTTATTTTTTTAAATTTTTATTAAAATATAGTTGATTTACAATGTTCTTAGTTACAGGTATACAGCAAAATGATTCCGTTTTTTATATATATATATGTTCTTTTTTTACATTCTCTTCCATTATAAGTTATTACAAGATATTGAGTGTAGTTCTCTGTGCTATACAGTAGGTCCTTGTTGGTTATCTATTTTATACATAGTAGTGTGTATATTTTAATTCTAAACTCCTAATTTATCTCCCCCCCTTCCTCTTGAGTAACCATAAGTTTGTTTTCTATCTCTGTGAGTCTATTCTGTTTTATAAATAAGTTCGTTTGTATCATTTTTTTTAAAGATTCCACATATAAGCAATATCATATGATATATGACTTTGTCTGGCTTCCTTCACTTAGTATGGTAATATCTAGGTCCATCCATGTTGTTGTAAATGGCATTATTTTATTCCTTTTTATGGTCAAGTAATATTCCATTGTGTATATATACCACGTCTTCTTTGTACATTCACCTGTCAATAGACACTTAGGTTGCTTCCATGTCTTAGCTACTGTAAATACTGCTGCTATGAACATTGTGGTGCATGTATGTTTTTCAATTATGTTTTGCTCTGGATGTATGCTCAGGAGTGGGATTGTAGTATCATATGGTAGCTCTATTTTTAGTTTTTTAAGGAACCTCCATACTGTTCTCCATAGTGGCTGTATCCATTTACATTCCCACCAACAGGGTAGGAGGGTTCCATTTTCTCCACACCCTCTCCAGCATTTATTACTTGTAGATGTTTTGATGATGACCATTTTGACCAGTGTGAGGTGATACCAAATTGTAGCTTTGATTTGCATTTCTTTAATAATTAGCAATGTTGAACATCTTTTCAAGAGAATATCAGATAGGTTTGAATGCCATGAAGATTCCAGACTTTAAAAAAGCTTCTCAGAGAATGTCTCAAGCTGAATCAAGCGTTCCGTGGGAAATATATGCAGAACTGAATAAAACTTTATGTTCTGTTGGCAAAGGCCTAGAAGAAATGTCAAAGAGGAATAATGCAAGGCATGGTCTAATTCCCTTTGAAAAGAGTTTCCACCATTTCCTTGGCATCTAACCCTGTCTTTCCACATCTTCCCCCTCACATGACAGCTAAGCAGATCCCATAGGAACACTGAGTGGGTGGTACTTGGGGAGGCTGCTGCTGAACCTTAGTGACCAAATGCATAAAAGCTCACTCCATTTTACAACTATGTTTTAATTAGGTGAAAAATGATTTGAAAAGACTTTTCTTCAGAAAACTTGAAAATTTGAAGAGGGTTGCCTGTTTCTAATCATCAAAGGCTTTCAACTCAGGACCTAGGAAAATGTCATTTTTGATGCATCTGTAAATGGGATGATCCAGTCCTGAAACAGCAACTCTTTTATCTATCCCCTGCTAATATCTTCCTGCTATAATAGACCTTTACTCTTGTACAGACAATTGAGGGAAGCAATGACCTAAAATTTTTTTTACTCCATGTATTTTTCTTGCCTGTAAAATGTTCTGCATGCATATCCTCAAACCAGTTCATTCCCTGTACTTTGTACCCTGAATTGCTTTACATTATGAAGGGTCATTCCAACTTTGATCTACTCTTTAATTCACACCCAAAGCAATAAGCAGAAAAGTTGTTAATTAGGGGAACGCTCGTGGTCAACTTAACTTGATCTTATTACTATTTTAGTCATTGTAGTGAACTAACTCGTGGCACCAAAAGATAGATCCAGGTCCTAATCCAAAGAACACCTGACTGTGACATAATTTGAAAAAAAGTCTTTGCAAGTGTAAGTAAGTTCAGTATCTCAAAATGAAATAATCTTAAGCCCTAAATCCAATGAAAAATATCCATATAAGAGACACAAAGAGAAGAGGTAGAAACCACGTGGCTATGGAGGCAGAGACTGAAGTCATGTGGCCACAAACCAGGAATGCAATCTCCCCTGGAGACTCTGCTGACATCTTGATTTTGAATTTCTTGTCTCTAGAATTCTGAGAGAATACATTTCTGTTGTTTTGAGTCACCAAGTTTGTGGTAATTTGTTACAGCAGTGCTAGGAAACTGATAGAATCATTATAGATTGTGTGTAAATTCCATAAAAACAGGGCCTAAGAGTAGAAGCAAGAAGAACTACAATTCTGCAGCCTGTGGAAGGAAAACCACATTCACAGAAAGATAGACAAAATGAAAAGGCCGAGAACTTTGTGCTAGATGAAAGAACAAGATAAAACCCCAGAAAAACAACTAAATTAAGTGGAGATGGCAACCTTCAAGAAAAATAATTCAGAATAATGGCAGTGAAGATGATCCAGGACCTTGGAAAAAGAATGGAGGCAAAGTTGGAAAAGATGCAAGAAAAGTTTAACAAAGACCTAGAAGAATTAAAGAACAAATAAACAGAGATGAACAATACAATAACTGAAATGAAAAATACACTAGAAGGAATCAATAGCAGAATAACTGAGGCAGAAGAACAGATAAGTGACCTGGAAGACAGAATGGTGGAATTCACTGCCGCAGAACAGAATAAAGAAAAAAGAATGAAAAGAAATTGAAGACAGCCAAAGAGACCTCTGGGACAATACTAAACGCACCAACATTCACATTATACGGGTCCCAGATGGAGAAGAGAGAGAGAGAAAGGACCCAAGAAAATATTTGAAAAGATCATAGTCGTAAACTTCCCCAACATGGGAAAGGAAATAGCCACCCAAGTCTAGGAAGTGCAGAGAGTCCCACGCAGGATAAACCCATGGAGAAACAAGCCAAGACACATAGTAATCAAATAGACAAAAATTAAAGCCAAAGAAAAATTATCGAAAGTAACAAGGGAAAAATGACAAATAACATACAAGGGAACTCCCATAAGGTTAACAGCTGATTTCTCAGCAGAAACTCTACAAGCCAGAAGGGAGTGGCACAATATATTTAAAGTGATGAAAGGGAAGAACCTACAACCAAGATTATTCTACCCAGCATATATCTCATTCAGATTCGATGGAGAAATCAAAAGCTTTACAGACAAACAACAGCTAAGAGAATTCAGCACCACCAAATCAGCTCTACAACAAATGCTAAAGGAACTTCTCTAAGTGGGAAACACAAGAGAAGAAAAGGACCTCCAAAAACAAACCCATGACAATTAAGAAAATGGTAATAGAAACATACATATCAATAATTACCTTAAATCTGAAAGGATTAAATGCTCCAACCAAAAGACACAGGCTCACTGAATGGATACAAAACCAAGACCCATCTATATGCTGTCTACAAGAGACCCACTTCAGACCTATGGGCACATACAGACTGAAAGTGAGGGGATGGGAAAAGATATTCCATGCAAATGGAAATCAGAAGAAAGCTGACTAGCAATACTCATATCAAATTTAAAAAGACTTTAAAATAAAGAATGTTACAAGAGACAAGGAAGGACACTACATACAATCAAGGGATCAATCCAAGAAGAAGATATAACAATTATAAATATATATGTAACCAACATAAGAGTACCTCAATACATAAGGCAACTACTAACAGCTATAAAAGAGGAAATCAACAGTAACACAATAATAATGGGGGGCTTTTACACTTCACTTACAGCAATGGACAGATCATCCAAACAGAAAATTAATAAGGAAACACAAACTTTAAATGACACAACAGACCAGATAGACTTAATTGATATTTACAGGACATTCAAAAAAAAAACCCAGTGGATTACACTTTCTTCTCAAGTGGACACAGAACATTCTCCAGGATAGATCACATCTTGGGTCACAAATCAAACCTCGGTAAATTTAAGAAAACTGAAATCATATCAAGCATCTTTTCTGACCACAATATTATGAGATTAGAAATCAATTACAGGGAAAAAACATTAAAAAATCACAAACACATGGAGGCTAAACAATACATTACTAAATAACCAAGAAATCACTGAAGAAGTCAAAGAGGAAATCAAAATATACCTAGAGAAAAATTACAATGAAAACATGATGATCCAAAACCGATGGGATGCAGCAAAAGCAGTTCTAAGAGGGAAATTTATAGAAATAAAAGCCTACCTCAAGAAACAAGAAAAATCTCAAATAAACAATCTAACCTTACACCTAAAGGAACTAGAGAAAGAAGAACAAACAAAACAAAAAGTTAGTAGAAGGAATGAAATCATAAAGATCAGAGCAGAAATAAACAGAAACAAATAGAGGGGATGGGAAAAGATATTCCATGCAAATGGAAATCAGAAGAAAGCTGACTAGCAATACTCATATCAAATTTAAAAAGACTTTAAAATAAAGAATGTTACAAGAGACAAGGAAGGACACTACATACAATCAAGGGATCAATCCAAGAAGAAGATATAACAATTATAAATATATATGTAACCAACATAAGAGTACCTCAATACATAAGGCAACTACTAACAGCTATAAAAGAGGAAATCAACAGTAACACAATAATAATGGGGGGCTTTTACACTTCACTTACAGCAATGGACACTGCAGAAATACAAAGCATCATAAGAGACTACTACAAGCAACTTTATGCCAATGAAATGGACAACCTGGAAAAATGGACAAATTCTTATAAAGGTATAAAACCTTCCAAGACTGAACCAGGAAGAAATCGAAAACGTGAACAGACCAATCACAAGTAATGAAATTGAAACTGTGATTAAAAATCTTCCAACAAACAAAAGTCCAGGACCAGATGGCTTCACAGGTGCATTCCATCAAACATTTAGAGAAGAGTTAACACCCATCCTTCTCAAACTTGTCCAAAAAACTGCAGAGGAAGGAACACTCCCAAACTCATTCTATGAGGCCACCATCACCCTGATACCAAAACCATACAAAGATACTACAAAAAAAAGAAAATTACAGACAAATATCACTCATGAATATAGATGCAAAAATCCTCAACAAAATACTAGCAAACAGAATCCAACAATACATTAAAAGGATCACACACCATGATCAAGTGGGATTTAGCCCAGGGTTGCAAGGATTCTTCAATATACACAAGTCAATCATTGTGATATACCATATTAACAAATTGAAGAAGAAAAACCATATGATCATCTCAATAGATGTAGAAAAACCTTTTGACAAAATTCAACATCCATTTATGATAAAAACTCTCCAGAAAGTGGGCATAGAGGGAACCTACCTCAACTTAATAAAGGCCATATATGACAAACCCACAGCAAACATCATTCTCAATGGTGAAATTCTGAAAGCATTTCCTCCAAGATCAGGCACAAGACAAGGATGTCCATTCTCACCACTGTTATTCAACATAGTTTTGGAAGTCCTAGCCATGGCAATCAGAGAAGAAAAAGAAATAAAAGGAATACAAATTGGAAAAAGAAGAAATAAAACTGTCATTGTTTGCAGATGACATGATGCTATACATAAAAATCCTAAAGGTGTTACCAGAAAACCACTAGAGCTAATCAATGAATTTGGTAAAGTTGCAGGATACAAAATTAATGCACAGAAATCTCTTGAATTCCTATACAATAACAATGAAAGATCAGAATGAGAAATTAAGGAAACACTCCCATTTACCATTGCAACAAAAATAATAATGATGAAAGAAATCAAAGATGACACAAACAGATGGAGAGATATGCCATGTTCTTGGATTGGAAGGATCAACATTGTGAAAATGACTATACTACCCAAAGCAATCTACAGATTCAATGCAATCCCTATCAAATTACCAGTGGCATTTTTTACGGAACTAGAACAAAAAATCTTAAAATCTGTATGGAGACACAAAAGGCCCTGAATAGCCAAAGCAGTCTTGAGGGAATAAAACGGGAACAATCAGACTCCCTGACTTCAGACTATACTACAAATCTACAGTAATCAAGACAATATGGTACTGGCACAAAAACAGAAATATAGATCAATGGAACAAGATAGAAAGCCCAGAGATAAACCCATGTACCTATGGTCAACTAGTCTATGACAAAGGAGGCGAGGATATACAATGGAGAAAAGACAGTCTCTTCAATAAGTGGTGCTGGGAAAACTGGACAGCTACATGTTAAAGAATGAAATTACAACGCTTCCTAACACCATACACAAAAATAAACTCAAAATGGATTAGAGACCTAAATGTAAGATTAGACACTATAAAACTCTTAGAGGAAAACATAGGAAGAACACTTTGTTGCATAAATGACAGCAAGATCTTTTTTGATCCACCTCCTAGAGAAATGGAAATAAAAACAAAAATTAAAAAAGGGGACCTAATGAAACTTAAAAGCTTTTGCACAGCAAAGGAAACCATAAACAAGACCAAAAGGCAACCCTCAGAATGGGAGAAAATATTTGCAAATAAAGCAACTGACAAAGGATTAATCTCCAAAATATATAAACAGCTCATGCAGCTCAATATTAAAAAAACAAACAACCCAGTAAAAAAATGGACACAAGACCTAAATAGACATTTATTCAAAGAAGACATACAGATGTCTAAAAGCACATGAAAAGCTGCTCAACATCACTAATTATTAGAGAAATGCAAATCGAATCTACAATGAGGTATCACCTCACACCAGTTAGAATGGGCATCATCAGAAAATCTACAAACAATAAATGCTGGAGAGGGTATGGAGAAAAGGGAACCCTCTTGCACTGTTGGTGGGAATGTAAATTGATACAGCCACTATGTAGAACAGTAGGGAGTTTCCTTAAAAAAACTAAAAATAGAATTACCATATGACCCAGCAATCCCACTACTGGGCATATACCCAGAGAAAACCATAATTCAAAAGACACATGCACCCCAATGTTCATTGCCACTCTATTTACAATAGCCAGGTGATGGAAGCAACCTAAATGCCCATCAACAGATGAATGGATAAAGAAGATGTGGCACATATACACAATTGAATATTACTCATCCATAAAAAGGAACAGAATTGTGTCATTTGTAGAGATGTGGATGGATCTAGAGACTGTCATACAGAGTGAAGTAAGTCAGAAAGAGAAAAACAAATATCGTATATTAATGCATACTTGTGGAACCTAGAAAAATGGTACAAATGAACTGGTTTGCAGGGCAGACATAGAGACACAGATGTAGAGAACAAACATATGGGCACCAAGGGTAGAAAGTGGTGGGGGGACATGGTGGTGGTGCGATGAATTGGGGGATTGGGATTGACATATATACACTAATATGTATAAAATAGGTAACTAATAAGAAGCTGCTGTATAAAAAAAATAAATACAATTCAAAAAACAAAACAGGACCTAAGTGGTGCCTTGGAATGCATGTCCTATACAGAGAAAGGGCCATACTGATGTGGTTTGATCAAGTCAGTTTGAGGATGGAGCTCAGTTATAAAAGTGTCTATTATAGAAATACCCCTATTTCTTGTATTCATTGGCATCTGAAGCAAAACAGGGCAGCCATCTTTCTCTGTTAGAAGACAAGAACTGAAGTTTATTGGGAGCTGCTCAGTGAGATGACAACAATGACAATCATGGGGATCTGACAGCAAACCAGGAAATTAAATAAGGCCAATTTATACTAGGGATGTAAAGTACAACATGATAAATATAATTAACACTGCTGTATGTTATCTCTGAAAGTTAAGAGAGTAAATCCTTAGAATTCTCATCACAAGGAAAATCAATTTCTCTATTTCTTTCATTTTTTATCTATATGAGATGATGAATGTTCACTAAATTTGCTGTGATAATCATTTCATGATACATGCAAATTAAGTCATTATGCCGTACACCTTAAACTTATCCAGCACTGTCAATTACATCTCAATAAAACTGGAACAAAAAAATAAAGTGCAAAAAAAAAAAAAAGAAAAATGATCTAAATCTTGTAAAAATAAATAAGGCCAGTTTACACCTACATTTTTCCTGCAGATGTTCTTCCCTCCTTTCCTAGAGATGTCCTTATATACACAATGCAATTTCTCACCCTAGTGCTTAGTTCCTCTCAGACTGTTTAATCAGCGCAAGGATGCTGTGCAGATACACTGTTCCCTTCACGCTGAAAAGAAAAGCGACCTTGGAACTCTGGCACTTGAGCCACCATAAATTTCTCACGTTGCCAGAGAACAGCACAGGCCAACTGCAGGGAGCAGCTCCAAATACTGATGAAAAGCTGTTGTCTTGTGGTAATTCAGCTTCAAATTTGCCAGAAAAAAAAAGATTTCTTCTCACTCTTTGGTAATAAAACAGGGAGGCTGGGAAAATGCAAAGACATTGATAGAAACGTTCATCAAGGTGTAGATGCTATTTCCTGAAAACAAAATATGCCAAGCCAGTGACACAGCAAAAAGCTGTTGATTCTGCTCTCCCCCCTTGGAGTGCCATGTCTGGAATGAGCAATGTTCTCGGTGTAAGGTTGCATCCAGCCAACTGCTATAAACAGCTGTATGCAATAAAATGAGACTTTCTCTTTCCTCTGTCATTCTTTCTGGAGCATAATTCAATCCTACTTCGGGCTCTTGAAGAACCCCAAGCCTTCTCTGGGTTTTAGAAAGGCAGAGGATTGTAAGATCAGACATATTGACACTGCTCAAGAGTTACCTTTGGAGGCACAGAATCCAGCCCTCTCCTGTTACTCATGCACTGGTGGAGGGCAGCAGTAAAGAAGGACGTTTCTAAATATGCTCCAGGAAAACCCCCCCTTAGATATGATTTATTTCAAATGCTTATCCATACCTTTAGAATACACTGATGAGGGTGATAGCACAGATGAATAATTTTACACATCCTGATGTTTTGGTCTTATTGGAAAGAAATCCTCCTGAAAGCTAGTGGAACTAGATTGTAGCCGGCCCAATGACTCCGAGAGATATTTCAGGATTGAATGCACATTTTATTCTCCCTGAGCAGAACCAGCCTAGGAAGTATAGCATTTTGGAGAGGAAGTCTCACACTCAATAGTATTTTTAAAAATTCATTCATTCTCTGTGAATAGTGCACCCACATTTTACCAGAAGTACTTCTGTTAAAGTACTTCTGTGATAATGAAAGATTATGAAAGATATAGAAAAGTATAATACAAATCTCCATCTTCTATGCCACCTACCAAAGAATAACAAACATAGTTTCTTGAAAAGTTAAAAAAAAATACAAAGCAATCACAAAGCAGTATCTGGTTAATTGTCAAATGAATAAAACATACAATAAGTTATGCATTTGTAGGTGAGAAAGAAGTGACTCTATAGGTAAAGTGGAAAGAAGGAGGACCTTGTTTCAGGCAACCTACGTTCAACACCCCCCCCCCTTTTTACCTCTTCCTTGCTAAAGGATTGGGGCCAGTAGGTTAATAACCTCTGTGAGCCTCAACTTCATCCGGATGTCTGTGCCAGACCCTTCAGGTGTTTGGAAAATAAGATATGGTATGTATGGTGTGTACTGGTGATTGGGGAACTACTGATTAAAGAAACAAAATGTGCTAAAGAGAAAGGTTTCTTATCATCCAGATATCCAAAAACATGGTCGAGTTTCTGACTTATCATAGAGATAGTGGAATTCATAGCTAGACCCCAAATTGAGGCATCAGAAAGGGTCTTATATGGAAAATTCCCTTCCCCAAATCCAGATCCCACCCCCTTGGTTATGTTACTTATGTATAGGCATTAAATTAGCTCTAAACTTCCTGGTATCCAAGGGAACAATGGAAACATAACAGATTATATAGTTTTCATTGACTGACAAAAAGGAGATGTGGAATCTTTCTGGAGATTAAATTCTGAGATTTAAAAGGTGTGCCCATAAAGGAATGAGGATACGTTTGCAAGTTGCATTAAAAAATGTGATTTATCTCTTTGCTTCACAAGTGTGGCTTCCAATGGTTGGGGGTGAAATAGAAAAATACACACTTGGTGGATATGGCTTTTAGGGCAGTATGACTCAGGAGGAAACCTGGGAAGACATGGATGTGTATACCTGAGAATGGAAATTTATGTGAACAGTTTTAGTATGTGTGAGATAAATGGAGAACTGAGAGAAACAGGGTAAGGGAATCCATCTAGAGTGGCTTCTATTAAGAAAATCTTCAGAAAAGGATCAGATCTGAAAAGAAATGGAAGTCCAGAGATTGGGATAAAGCCAAGGACATGGCCTGGATGGTATGCCTAAATTTGGGATGCTTTTCGTGACAGAATGGATTGAGGTATGCAACTGGTTGAATTCTGGGTGAATGTAAGAAAATTTTGACCCCCCATTACAGCCAGCCAATGTTACATCTGAATTCATCTATAAGGAATATTAATAACCAGGAAAGGAATTGCTGGATCATATGGTAGCTCTATTGTTACATTTTCTTAGAAACCTCCATACTGTTTTCCACAGTGGCTTCACCAATTTACAATCCCATGAACAGTGTATGAGGGTTCCCTTTTCTTCACATCCTTGCCAACATTTGTAATTTGTGTTCTTTTTAATGATAGCCATTCTGACAGGTGTGAGGTGATATCTCATTGTGGTTTTGATTTGCATTTCCCTGATGATTAGCAATGTTGAGAGTCTTTTCATGTGCCTGTTGGCCGTCTGCATTTCCTCTTTGAATAAATGTCTGTTCAGTTCTTCTACCCATTTGTTAATTGAGGTGTTTGCTTTTTGATGTTGAGTTGTTTGAGCTGTTGTTATATGTTGGATAATAATCCTTTATAAGTCATATTATTTGCAAATATTTTCTTCCATTCTGTAGGTTGTCTTTTCTTTTTGTCAATGGTTTCCTTTCCTGGGCAAAAGCTTTTAGATTCAATTAGGTCCTGTTTGTTTATTTTTGCTTTTAATTCCTTTACTTTAGGAGATGGATCCAAAAAAATATTGCTACGATTTATGTCAAAGAGTGTTCTGCCTATGTTTCTTCTAGGAGTTTTATTGTATATGGTCTTATATTTAAATCTTTAATCCATTTTGTGTTTATTTTTGTATATGGTACTAAAGAATGTTCTAATTTCATTCTTTACATTTAGCTGTCCAGTTTTCCCAGCACCATTTATTGAAGAGAATGTCTTTCTCCATTGTATAGTCTTGCCTCCTTTGTCATGGATTAATTGATCATAGTTCATGGGTTTATTTCTGGGCTTTCTATCCTGTTCCATTGATCTATGTGTCTAGTTTTGTGCCTGTACCATACTGTTTCGATTATTGTAGCTTTGTAGTATAGTCTGAAGTCAGGGAGTGTGATTCCTCCAGCTCTGTTCTTCTTTCTCAAGATATTCAGGGTCTTTTGTGTTTCCATACAAATTTTAAAATTATTTGCTCTAGTTCCACTCATGATATCACTTATATGTGGAATCTAAAAAAATGGGACAAATGAACTTATTTACAAAACAGAAATAGAGTCACAGATGTAGAAAACAAACTTATGGTTACCAGAGGGGAAAGATGGAGGGAGGGATAAATTGGGAGATTGGGATTGACATATGCATACTACTAAATATCAACTAGATAACTAATAAGGACCTACTGCATAGCACAACGAACTCTACTCAATACTCTGTAATGACCTATATGGGAAAAGAATCTAAATAAGAATGGATATATGTATATGTATAACTGATTCACTTTGCTGTACACCTGAAACACAACATTTTAAACCAACTATACTCCAATAAAATTTTTTTAAAAAAGAATGATGGGTTGTGGAAATGAGATACAATTGGAAATAGTGACATCAGGAATGAAGAATGTGGCTGACTGAAAATCATGGTTGCCTTAAGTGGTGGAGTCCATTTTCTTACCCTTGAATCTGGGCTGGGCTTGTGATTTATTTCAGCCAATACGACGTGGTAGAAGTGACATGAAGTGAGTCTCAAAGCCTCAGTGCAGTTTCTGCCTTCATCCTTTTGGAAAATTCCCTTTGCCACATAAGGAAGCAAATGGGCTAGAGAGTTGAATCATGAGAGACCACAGAAAGAGATGCTCAGTCAACAGGCAGCAGCAACCCCAGACATGTGAGTGGGGTCATCTTGGATCATTCAACCCCAGTGGTCCATCCCAGCTAAGCCTGATCAATTGTCTACCTGTAGAATTATGGCAAGTAAATGGTGGTTATTTCAAGCTACTACACTTTGGGTTGGTTTCTTATGCAGCAGTCAATACAAAGATATAGGAGAGAAAGCTTGTTGAAGTTGTCCTGTCAGTTGAGTCTATGGAGTTGTCAGTGTCCTCAAGGATTCTGACCTCCTGGCATTCTGGCCCCTATGCCACTCCTTCCAAAATTTTACCAGGGTTGGTCTGTGTGCCTCATGGAATATGGCAGAGATATGGCATGTGGCTTCTGAGGCTAGATCAGGAAATACATTGTGGCTTCACTCTTGCTCTCTTTCTCCCTCTTGCATAAGTTATCCAATTACCATGTCATGAAGATGCTCAGGCAGTCTATGGGAAGTCCTCCATGGTGAGAACCTGAGTTATCTTGCAAAAAGCCATGTGTGGTGCCATCTTGGAAGCAGATCCTCCCGCCCTGGTCAAGCTTTCAGATGAATGCAGCCCCTACTAAGATGTTGACTACAACTTCATGAGAAACCCAAGCAAGAGTCACCCAGCTAATCTGCTCCCAAATTTCTGACCCATAGACACTATAAGAAAATAAATGGCTCTTGTTTTAAGTAACTAAGTCTTGGGGTCATTTGTTATACAGCAATAAATAACTACTGTAAGAGCCTTTAATTTTGGATGGATTGCACATGATAAAAGAGGAGGGTAAGTCAGTAGCTAGAATTAAAGAGCAGGGTAAGGGTTCAATGGCATGAGGATGAACTAGATAAGCAGTGCTTTACAGCCTGAGGAAATGGAAAATGGTGTATCTATTGGGAGAGCCAGGTGGTTGTCCAGCAAATAATAATCCTGTCTAGGAACAGAATTCAGTCCTGTTGGTGGTGAAAATCAACCATGAGATGAGGATTACGAAGCTTCAGTTATAAAGTTGGAAAACTGCAAGTCAGTCAGCCGACCATTACATATAACTCCTGGGAACTACAGAGACCACTTATAACAGGGAAAAATAGCATAGAAATTCCTCTTAAAAGGTGATGAATAGGAATATATCATTTTTTTGGACCAAATACCAGCTAAGGCCCAAGTTACAAACAGAAAGGGAGCTGGGAGAATGAAGAGAAGGATTATGTAACAGAACCAGGATGGAGAAAAAGAAAAAAAAGTTATAATTGAGGAGAATAAAATTTGAAAACACTAGTACTTTTTTTAAAAAAAAGTAAATAATTCACGAGAGTTTTTGTCCTCTTGTAACTCTCTAACTGTAAAAAAGCATGTCACAATCTACAACACCACAAAAAACAGGGGTAAAATATGCATGTACAATGAAACTGAATAGCTTCAAGGAAGGCTGCTGATGGATAAATTTCAAGCAGATTGTCAGTTTCTCTAAAAATCTTAAAAGAACAGCCTGGGTACCAGGAGAGTGGAGAAGACAGGAAAACTGCAAACAGCTCAGTAGCTACTAAACAGAGGCAAATGAGCAAAAATAAATAAATATTAATTCACCCAAATAAAGGTCCATGAGCTATGGAATTTTATAGGGAGACATAAGTGTTTGTGATTTTCTTACCCAGAAGTAATAATCGCTGAATGCTGAGGGAAAACATATAAAAGATGGGATTGTTGGATTTCTCACCTCACTTCCCGGACACTCTCAAAATTGTGTTAATCAGGGGTACAATGTTTCAATTATACAAGATGAATAAGTTCATGAGATCCAATGTACAGCAGTGTGGCTATAGTTAATATAGTTAACAATATTGTATCATATACTTGAAATTTTCTGAGAGGGTAGATCTTAAGTGTTCTCACCCGCCCCACACACACGCATACAAAGAAACAAAAAGAAGATGGTAACTATGTGAGGTGATGGCTATGTTAATTAGTGTGGGTATGGTGATTGTTTCACAAAGTTCATGTATATCGAAACATCAAGTTGTACAACCTTACGTATATACAATTTTTGTCAATTTTACTTCATTAAATCTGAAAAAAAATTGTGTTGCAATAAATGGCATTTCCATGAAGTAGACTCCAAATAGAAACATTCCAAGAGGGTATCTATGACTAAATGAAGCCACAATAAAAACCAATGAAACAATAAATTGGAAACAAAGGGAAGAAAAATAAAAACAAAAAGCTGTTACAGGAATCTGCATCAAAGGAGGAATTAATCTGGTTAGCAAGAGAACATTCATTTATATTTATACTTTTCAAGAAGTAACACAATTACTAGTGGAAAAATCAATATTAGACTCCAGTATGTCTGACTGCAAAGTCTGTGCTTTTAACCATCATGTAATACATGAAACTGAAAAAGTACAAAACAGAGGTCAAAACAAACACAGAACTTAATGCATTAAGAAATAGAAATGCATATATTCATATTCTGTTTCTTAATAGAAATAGAATATATATATATGTATTCAAGAATTGTTTCTTTGAATAATTCAGTTATGTATAAAACACTATCTCATACAAATCAGGGAGAAAACAGAAAAAGTAAATGTGCTCCAAATTAGAACAAATAACAAGCCCCAAATCAGAAGACATTAAGAAAATCAAAATAGAAGAACTTGCTCAACTATACAAATAAATTTGAAAGCCTGGTTGAAGTTGAAAATATGAATAATTACAAACTGATTTGAGATAGATAGAAAACCTTAAGTAGACTGGTGGCCATAGGCTAAAGTGAAAGTATTCCATAATATACCTCTGAAAAAAAATGTCAGGACCAGATACTTTCACAGATTCAGTTCTATGAATAGTTCAAGTAGTATATATAAATGGAATCTTATTTAAACTGTTTCATAGAATACAGAAAGAAGAAAGGCTTCCAATTTTTTTTTTCTTTAGTCAGGATAACTTTTATGGCATCCTCCCAAAAAAGGTAAGGATAACACATAGAATCACACAATGGCAGACCAGAATCCAGATTTCTCCAATAGATTCCTATAAAATTCAGTGTCCTTACAATGACCCTATGGTATCTGCTCACTCCACTTCTAGCCACATCAGGTACCTCAGATATTAGGACTTTTTCTTTTTGCTGCTTCCTCTGGAAGAAACTTTCCCCAGATGTCCTCATAGCTAAGGCCCTCCTTCAACTCTTTGTCAAACCTCACCTTTTATAACTGAGGCCTGCCTTAATCACTGGTAGTCATTCTATTTAAATTAGCAACCACCTCCCACATCTACTCTGGATTCCAGCTTCTGTTTTGTTTGTTTGTTTTTGTTTGTTTCTGATAGCACTTACCAGCTGCTACCATATCATGTAACTGACATGACTGCTGTTTGTTTCCCCCTACAAGAGTATAATTCCAGAAAGAGCAGTCATTTTTATTGGTTTTGTTTGCTGATGTATTACAATCACCTAGAAATGTCTGGAATATGATGACCTCTCAGTATATATTTATTGAATTAATGGATTGATTATTTCTTTAAAATTTTTATTTCTTCAGTTTTCTTCTTTCTTTTTGGGAACTACTATATTTATATATTGCATCTCCTGGATTGATCTCCTAAGTTTCTTATCTTTTAAAAACACATTTTTCATCTTTTTCTTCTAGTTCTACCTTCTGGGATTGTTCTTGAATATTCTCCTCTAGCCTTTGAAGAGTTTTAAATTTTCTGATATTTATTTATCTTTAATGTTCAAGGACTCTACATTGCTTTCTGATTTTTCTTTTGTTATATAGCATTCTATTCTATCTCCTAGATGTTGTGTCTTCCCTCATCTATCTGAATGTACTAAATGTAGGATTTTTTTAAAGCTTTTTATCTCCCCATTTTATAAGTTTAGAAACAGGAAACTGATAATGGTAAAATCCTAATGGAAGTAGAAATGAGGGAGAGAAAGAGTCTTTAGTTTTTCATTTTATATCCTCTGGTACTATTTGACTGTCTTACAATATGCATATGCTATTTTATAATGATAATAATAATAATGAGGAAGAGGAGAAGGAAGAGGAAAAGTCATTAGATAAGCACTTTGTCCTTTGAACAATACATTTTTCGTGCTCGTGCCGCTCAAGAAAAGGACTATCCTTAAAATCAGCATATGCCCAGAAAAAATTCAGGTTTCATCAGGCAACTTAATGTCCCTCTGCATTCTATAGTAGTTCTTTGATGCATAATTTAGAGTCCCTGTAATGAGTTCTACTAACCAGTGTGCCTACCCATCCTTATATTATCTATTGCAGAGAGAGACTTTGATGAAGGATCTTAATGTTATCTGGGCTTTTATTTAAATGTAGTTATGCTACTTGTGTCTTGCATGGCAACCTTGGGTCCCTTTAACCTACCAGGCAGCAGTCTAAAGGGTAAATCTTTCAGTTATCCTTATTTGGTAGTTTCTAGTTTGATTATTGGGTCTCCACAAATGACCTGTTTCCTTGTATAAACCTAGTGTTTTCTTGGCAAACATGAGCTGGGAGGCTGAACCATCACTCCCAAAGGAGAGTGCAGCAAAGGAAGGTGACTTGAGCTTCTGTATCCAGGTTGGACAGTTTGGGCCAAGCTCATGTGTCTCATGTTTGAGGCAATCTGGGGCAGACCCCTCCTGGCTTAGGCCAATCTTCCACATGCCAGTTTCCCTAGGCAGATACTACCAAGAACACAGACCATGGGCAGAGGACACTGGCTAGCCTGCCCCTGAAATTCTGCACCCATCAGAAGGACCCCCAAATAGGATGGGTTGTGGGTGCTGCCAATAGCTGATTTTTCATTAAGTTTCTGCCGAGAACCTCAGACCCATTACTGTCCCCACATCTTTGACTTCCACTTGCCCTGCCAGTTTCCATAGCCCAAGACTTTATGGGGCCTGACACTAATTCTAAAACACCCCCCACAACCACCATTCCCACTCCTTTCTGTTCTGCTTTGTTTTCTTCAGTAGACTCTTTAGGAAGCTTCTCCATCTCATCACTGAAGGGCTTACTTACATCTACCATTGGCAACACGGAGAAGTAAAACACTTTTTTTATGGTATCTTCCTTTTACCAGCAAACTCAACCAAAATTGATGGCAACTTTTGAGATCTTGTTCTCTGTTAACTGTTTTTTCATTCAACAAGCCAGGTACCCTTCTAAGCACTGGGGATATTTTGTTGAACAAAGTAGACAAAAATCTCTGTTACCATGAAGCATATATTTTATTGTGTGCCCTCCAAATGAAAAGCTTTTAATAGCATAAAGTATTGATCTCAAAGGAATTATCTAGATGCTCTTGGGTGCTCAACGAGTATCCACGGTCTTAAGGAATTAAATGATAATAGATTGGGACAATCTAATTATAATCTCTTTTAGGAAATGTGGTGGTGGAACACATCTTTAAAAATAATAAATATTTTGTGTTAGACTATTTCTATCATCCTAAAGCAACCTGTTAAAGGGCAAAGAGATCTGGATTTGGCATCATAAGACAGATTCAGATTCTGTCTCTGCTCTTGTGCTTTTTGGCAAGTTATTTCACCACTCTGAGCATCAGTTCTGCCCCTCGGCTCTTCCCCTGCCCTCTCCATAAAAAGAGATTCCAATACCCATTGGGATGATAGTAAGATAAGGTATGTCAGCAGTTTAGGATGGCCTGGGGCAAAATAAAGTCTCAGCATATTAGATGCCTTCTCTGTGGAAAGAGCAAGGGTTGGGTAACCTTGTCAGAGCCCTTGATCCCAGCAGGGGAGCTTCCCATATGCAAATCCTGTGGCTCTGGGGGGGGGTGGGGTGCTGTGCCTGTGCCCTGCGCGTGGAGCTGTTTGGAGCAGACAGTGGAGTCCACTCAGCTCCGTGGCCAGCAGGCTGTAGGGGCAGGAGGCTTGAAGGCTGGCCACTTCACAGCTGGCTCTCCTGATGAAGGAAGCCCTTCACCTGAGCCATTTTCTTATGAAATACCCTTGATTTGACCACTGCAGTGTGTTTGGTTTTGTTTTTTTTTTTTTTTGCGGTACACGGGCCTCTCACTGTTGTGGCCTCTCCCGTTGCGGAGCACAGGCTCCGGACGCGCAGGCTCAGCGGCCATGGCTCACGGGCCCAGCCGCTCCGCGGCATGTGGGATCTTCCCGGACCAGGGCACGAACCCGTGTCCCCTGCATCGGCAGGCGGACTCTCAACCACTGCGCCACCAGGGAAGCCCTGCAGTGTGTTTGGAATGAAAACCTGTGCTAAATTCCTTCAGATCCTTTTAATGACAAACCCCAATGTCCTCAGGAAAAAGATGGAGAAAATCCACGTTGGAGGAGCAAGAGGAAAGGTTCCATGCTGAATTATGGTGAGTGTAACTGAGGACATGCACATGTATTGCAGAGCAGCTTAATTTATTTTTCACTATTATAAAAGTGAATTACATCCTCTTGGTTTCTCTAAGTCAGAGGAAGAACTGTTAGACACAAAGCAAAGGGTCCATCAAAGTGACCGTGCTGTGGGCGACTACCTCCAACAACTCTTAAGAGAGGTTTACTTAGGATGATGTAAAAAGGGAGAGGACCAGAGACATAAATTTGGAGCCTCCTGAAATGTACTTGTAGCTGAGTTCACAGAAGGCCAGGATGAGATTTGATTCCCATAGGCTTCAATGGGTAGTTTATGCTGATCAAAAAAGAAAATACAAATAGATAATAAAAAGCAGCTTTCATTGAAAATAGATGAATGGTACATAGGTTTAGTATCTCAGGGCAGCAGTCATGATTCAAGTTGGTCATTTCTACTCTATCAGGAAAGGAGTGTAAGAAAGGAAAAAGGGAGATGATAAAGATCTGAGAAAGCAAAATTCTCACAGGAAATTTATTTTGTGCTAAAATTTGGGAAAAAAATCTTTAGAGTTATCTATTCATCCCAGTGATGGATGTAATTATTGAGACATGTTGACAACAACAATACATGTTGTTTGTTGGACTATCTGAGCTTTGTGATGACAGATATAAATGGGGTTCCAGGACCAATTCCAAAGTGTGTGGAGGCTTCCCCACAACAACAAGCAATACTCGGACACCAGCAGGGCGTCCAAAAATTCAGCTCAATTCTGACACTGTCTACCCGAAGATAGAATCAACTTCCACAGGTAAAGGGCTCAGTCCCACAAGACTGCTCCTCACTTCAGATGCCCTGGTTGTTACCTATACTTCTGACCTACTGGTTATAAATCAGAGGTTCCCACCACCCCCTCCCTCAGTTTGATTAATTTGCTAGAGCTGCTCTCAGAGCTCAGGAAAACCCATTTACTCACTAGATTACTCATTTATTATAAAAGATATTAAAGGGTACAAATCAACAACCAAATGCATCCCAAACAAAGGGGCTTCTATCCTCATGAAGTTTGGGGCCCAGCACAGTGTGGCACATGGAAGCATTCTGGTCCCCCAACATGGAAGCTCTTTGAAATCCTCTCCTTTTTGGTTTTTATGGAGGCTTCATTATGTAGGCACAATTGATTAACTCATTGGCCATTGGTAACCGATTCAACCTCTAACCCCTCTCCCCTCCCCAGAAATTAAGAGATGGGACTGATTTCTCTCTGCAATGGTGTTTTCAATATTCAAGTAATAAAATTGGTTGCTTGTGTATTGTTATGTTTGTTAAATTGTCTCATTCTTATTAGTGTGTACTGTTGTATCTCCAATGGATAAAAATAGATGGATGACTCAGAAATACTTCATTAAAGATAAAAGTGCTATTAACAACAACAAAAAAGATTACAGTCAGATAAAATTATGACATAAATAGTAAACAGGTCTTTAGTGTGAATGCAGGATGTGAATCTATATATACTGACAATTTCACACATGTAGATATAAATTAAAAGTGCAAATGGGAAATACAATTGTTAATGTCAAAAATTAAAATTTTATTGGACTAGTAAAGCCTCAATTTCCAAATATGCCTCCTATGAAACTTTTGAATGTATGTTATGAAGACATCTATGTTTTCATGTCATTTTAAAATAAATAAAAGAAAGTTGTACATATTTTCCAGAACAAATGCAAACAAATGGACCAGGACAAAATGGAAACTTTTATCTCTTAAAGTCAAAGACAAGATAAGAATGAGAGGTGCATAAATTCAGTTTTTCTCTTTATAGCAAAAACTAATATAAATCTTATATTGCCAAAATGCTGTAAAACTAAACATGAAATTAATGACAAGTATAACGCACAGAAAGGAAGCTGAACAAGCCATGACCAAAAAAAGCTGTTACCAAAATTCCTTTATACATTGATATTGGTGGATAATCCTTTACAGCAGTGGGCTGTTATGATTAATGCAATCCCAATTTGACTCAAAAGCATCATCAAATGAGTCCCTATAGCCTTACTCTCAGGATGATCTGTTCCATCCCCTGAGTAGTTTTTACATGTCTAGCATATTTCCATGTGCATGTTTTGCTTGATCACCTACCTGCTAGTATCACTAAGTCATCAGATTACAGGGACCAGTTGAGTATCCTTTGTAAATGTGTTTGAATCTGCTCGGTCCTTTCTTTGAGGTAGCCATCATCTTAGTTTAGTTGGGGTTCCTCAAGTGAGAAAAATTATATTATACATTTGTGACCAAAGCTATGCAAAAATCACCTGCTTCTTTTTTATACACACCAATTGGGGTTAAACTGATCTGTCTTTTCCCCTGTCTTTGTATATTTGATTTAAGGCAAAAGCCAATTTTCTTCATTTAGTTTTGTCTATTTACTTTAAAATATTATATGAACTTGTATGTCCTGGTGCATTTTATTGTTCATTGTGCTCTGCACCTTTATATTTACTCTCTAATTACTGTGTATGTGCTAACAAGTGTTCCAATTTATAACTGGATGAAACCAGAAATGTATAGCGTGTGAATCAAGTCTTAGCACAGGAGACATTCTCAACAGAGGGAGAAATGGAGGAAAAATTTTTGTTTTGTTTTATGCTAAAAATTCAAACTAGAGAAGAAGATAATTTCTGATTGTTTTGTGAGCACTGATGTAGACTAGAGAGCATGCATTGACATAAATGTTAATAAAGGACCCACTAGATAGGCAACAAAGTACAGTGTTGCTGTGAGGATTAACTAGTCCATGCCTAGATTCCTAGCCACTAGGAATTTATTCACAGAGAACAGTTAGCAGCCAACAGTTTGCCTCCTGATCACAATTCATTTTGGAAGAACACAGTAAAAATTGTCAATTAACTAAATGGTAATCAGTAAACAAGTAAACAGATAAAATAAGGCTTTACTTTTTCATACTGAAGTCTGCTGGCTTTCAAGAGAAATGGTGAACATGTGAGTCTTTGAAATGGAGGTTGAGATAAAAGCATTTCCTCATAACCTAGACCAAGACTGAGGAAACATGTCTATGTTTTCCACCTGCTTCCTCATAGTGTACATCTCATAGTGTTAGGGTCTTTAGGAGGATAATCATATCACCCCGGGGCCAAAAGCACACAATTTTAAAATCAAAGATTACATCAGGATTTTTAAAGGAAATCCAAGTTTTGGTACTATGGTTCAATTACTAAAAATTTAACTTTTCTTCAACAATTAATATTTTTCTTGATTGCTTTGCTAAGAAGGAAATTGATGTCCCAATTTTGTATAATAACTTGATTGCTGAAAATTTGCTCTCTCCCCCAATTTTGTAAGTTTATTTACTTTGTGTGAATGAATTTGATGGCCTGAGTGAAGCAAAAGAAGATGAAAACAAATGAACAAGTAATACCTTTCAGATTTGAATTCAACCAGCATAAAAACAAGGAATCCATTTGCAAGGTGATATATGCAACCTTTCAGAATTTGAGGGTTGTGACTATTGATTCAGCACCAAAAGCACTGAAAGTAATCTTCACTGAGATCCACAATTATATGTTCATCATATGCTTTGTTCATATTAAATTGCCAGAGTTATCTGTCACGCCAAACATGAGCCACCATCCCTCCTGACACATAATTGTGGGTTAGGGTTTTCTAGTTTTGTTTGAAGTAAATATAATAGTGAAAAAGAGAAACAAGTGAGTGGATAACAACCTACTTCTCAGGTTATCCATCATTAAGCTAAATATGAAAACATTGGTAAAAGTTTGCAAACAATTTTGTTGCTCTAACATATGAAACAGTTATTATTAAATTTAAAATTATTTACATAAAATGGATTTCCTTTGTATTTAAAATTTTGAGGACTTTTTTTTTAACTTGCTAAAAATTGATGGTCCATACAAAATTCTGAACAACATTAGATGGTCTACTGATGTCAAAAAATTTGAAAACTTTGTTATAACAAATACCCAATCACTCAAGATGAACATGAGACAATTTAACAGACACCCAGATTCACTAATTATACTAATTGTCAAAATTTAAAAATGTAAGGGGGAGGGATAAATTGGAAGATTGGGTTTGACATACACACACTACTCTATATAAAATAGATAACTAATGAGGACCTACTGTATAGCACAGGGAACTCTACTCAATACTCTGTAATGGACTGTACGGGAAAAGAATCTAAAAAAGAGTGGATATATGTACATGTATAACTGATTCACTCTGCTGTATCCTCAAAACTAACACAATATTGTAAATCAACTATACACCAATAAAATTTTTTTAAGAATTAAAAATGTAAAACCAAATATATTTTATTTTAGACATTCAAATCTATTGAAGTAAGATAACCTTTTATGACTTAAAAAATCAGGGAATTTGAATTTCAGACTCTAAGATACAGGTAAATTTTTAAAGAATGAGAAGATGCTTAAGTTGTTTGAAATGAATTGTCACCCTTACTGAGATGTTAACATGATGGACACATGACTGCCTGATGGATGCCTTTTGTATTCCAAATGCTGTTCATATCATCCATTCCTTACCTGCCTTGACATCCGTTCAGCTCAAACACATTCATTCACTCACTTAGTCATACAAAAAACATTAATTGAGCACCTACTATGTGCCAGACACTGTTTTAGTGTCTATGGCATAGACATCAAACACAATAGACCAATGTTCCTACTCTCATGGAACTTACATCCTAGAGAGTAAAAAGTGAAAAAAATGCTAAATAATTAAAAACATAGGGCTATGGTCATATATGTTCATTTGTGTTAAATGTATTGTGAGTAGTTAATAAAGCAGGAGAGGGGTTATGAAGTGTCAGAGGTACGCAGCTAAACCCTTATCAAGAAGGTAACTTTTTACCAAAACATAAACGAAGAAAGAAGCAGGGCATAGCTATATCTACAGAAGAAGCTTGCTAGGCAGAAGGGAAAGCAGGTGCAAAGCCTGTGAGGTGGGAACGTCTGTGATGTGTTCAAGGAACAGTGAGAAGCTCGACATGGCTTGAGTGTAAAAGAAAGAAGGGGACTAAGGTCAGATAATTAATGGGATAGGGTGGTTCATATAGGGTCTTAGAGGTTAGCAAGGACTTCTGCTTTATTCTGAGTGAGTTGGGAAAAACCTTTGGATGATTTTGAGCAAAGTTATGATGTGGTCTGACTTGATTTTTAACCAGATCACCATGACTGCTGTGAGCAGGGAGATCAATTACTAGCTAATCCAGATGAGAAATAATGATGGTTTGAACCAGGTGATGGCAGCAAGAGGAGTAAAAGTGGTTAAAATCTGGATATCTATTTTAACTGTTAATTCTTCAGGATTTAGTGATGGATTGGATGTGAGCTTCAAGACAATGAGATGAGTCTAGTCGACACAAAAGATTTTGGTCTGAGTCACTGTAAAGATAGTGGTGCCATTAATGCAGCAGAAGGGAAAATTGCAGTTCAGTTTAGAGTGGGGAATAACAGGAGGTCTTTCTAAGCATGCTAAGTTTGCTATCCAAGAGGAGGTGTTAAGTAAGAATTTGAATATTAACATCTAAAGCTGGGGAGGGGGCAGGGAGGAGCAGGCTGCTGATATTAATCAGGAGTCTTCTGCAGGGAACTGCATGTGTGAAGCATGAATCTTGGTGGGGTTAGTCAGAATATGACTCTGGACAGAAAAGGGAACAGGTCCAAGGACTGAATTCCAAGGTGTTATCATATTTAGAGGGAGGAGAGGAAAAGGGGAACTAGGAAAGTTGACTGAGAATGAGAAGCCAGGAAGGGAGGAGGATATCCAGGCAAGACTGGTGTCCTGGAAGATACAGAGAGAAAATGTGTCAAAAAATAGAGTGATCAGCTGACAAACCAAGTGAGTATTGACCACTGGTTTTAGCTTTGGTGACACAGAGGTCACCAGTGATACCGACAAGCACAGTTTCCAGAAAATAGTGAGGGAGAAACCAGACTGGAATGTGTTCAAGAGAGTTTGGAAAGACATACTTTGGGTTAGCAAGGATGGACAACGACACATGAGTTTTGCTGTATGGGTGAACAAGAAACGGATTTTTTTTTCTTTCTTTCTTTCTTATTTTTTTTTTTTTTTTTTTGCTTTCTGGAGATGTGTGGGACCAAGTATTTAAGGATGATTAGCAGTGACACACAAAAAATGGAGTAATGGGGAAGTGCTGGTTGCTTGATAAACTCTAAAATAGCGTTAACTTAAACCAATAAAGGTTTACTTCTCATTTACATAACTGTCCAATGTGAGTGGTTCTTTTCAGTGGACAGCGTTCCTGTATTTAGTGATTTGGGTGGTCCATTGAATCTGTGAGGATCCTGAGCAAATAATTTTTAATTGAGAAATAATTGACATATAATGTTGTATTAGTTTTAGGTTTATCATATGATGAATTGATATATATATATAGTGCAAAATGATTAGCACAATAAGTTTAGCTAGCATTCATTACCATACATAGTTACCAAAATTTTTTTTCTTGTGATTAGAACTTTGAAGATCTAGGATTTTTTAAATTGGAGAAATAACAAGATTTTTTTTTTTTTTTTTTTTTTTTTGGTGCGCGGGGGTCTCACTGTTGTGGCGTCTCCCCCTGCGGGGCACAGGCTCCGGACCCGCTCCGCGGCACGTGGGATCCTCCCGGACCGGGGCACGAACCCGTGTCTCCTGCATCGGCAGGCGGACTCTCAACCACTGCTCCACCAGGGAAGCCCAACAAGATATTTTTATATGATGGGAATGATCCACCAAAGAGGTACATATTGAACACCTACCTTAACCTATATTCCCCACTCCAGGCACGGATATTAACAATAAAGTGATAGTCAATGATGAGGTCAGGGTTTTGTATAGACCAAACTCAAAATGATCTATATTAAAAAACAGCTGCATTAAAGCCACCATTTCCATTTTGCACCATCAAAATTTCCAAATCAAAATGTCATGTACATCCAGCTCTTTCATATCTTTTTCCTTGTTCTCCTTTCCAAACACTTAGAATGCCAGAGATGCTGTCCTTTTAAAATGCTTTCTTTCCTTGAAGTTTTTGTATTTTAAATCTTAAATCTATGTTTAGAATGAAAAGCTTGCTTCTCTTTAAGTAATTTCAGCTACTAACAAGCTATAGTGTAGAAATAGTTTAGAAGTCAAGGGGATTCTTCTTATTGCCTTGATCCCAAATCAGACCATGAACTAAGCCAACCCTGACAATGGTAATTCCATTGGGGCATTACTTAAGACTGGATCAAGAAGGATAGCTACCTTAGGCCAAGTTCCCAAGAGAAAGAACCCGAGACAGCTTCCTGTGTATGTGATTTATTGAGGATGAGCTCTCAGGAGAAACCTATAAAGGAATGAGGGAAGCAGGATAGGACTGGGGAAGAAGCCAGCAAAGACGTGGGCTTAATTGGTGACTAACTTCAGCCTGATCCTGCAGGCAGCTCAGCTGCATGAGTTTTGCCAGAGCTGTCTCTCCATGAGCTGAGGGGTTTGGACTTTTGTACCACATGCTAGCCAGGTGTTGTCTGTAGTCTTCCCTCAGCATAGCAAGGATGCGGCTTGGCCATAAAGAACAGTCACTTCCCAGCCAAGCCAGCTCCTGTTCCGGCCAGTTCTTAGGGGAAGGGGGCATCTGGGAGCTGTTAGCAGCGGCTGGAGCTGGATGTGTCACCCCAGGAAAGGGGGTCTGGATGGGGCAGCAGCAGCATCCACTATGGTGGTCTCAGTACTTGCCATCCAGATACCTCCAGTTCCTCCTAGGAAGGATGGTGCAAGTTCAAGGTCAGTACGAGTGGTATTGATAGCTACTGGAGCACCAGCGAAAGGAAGTGAAACATTCTAAAAACTTGATTTGCCTGAAAAGTTAGTATTCTGACCCCTTGTCAATTTCCCCATGATCAACTTATCATTTTAAGCTGATCAGGACCAATGTTCACCTCTGCCTGTGCTGACGGGGGCTGCCCACAGGGAATTCCTGGGATCTGAGGTTCAGAAACACCCTCTCAGCTACCTGCTGTAAGGAGAGTTCCAGTCTACTGAGCATCACTGATCACGGCCCTTAGGTGATATTCACAGTAAATGACAGTGACTCCACACCTGACACATATCTAAATTCCATGCAGTTTTTCTTTCCTGTCAGGTAAAATGTTTTCATTTTTTTGGTGCCTGACAATAATCACTATAACTGCATCCTTGAGATATCCATACAAGCAGACTCGATGCTTTGTATTCATACCTTTAAATGAGCCTATAAAATTTGGCATGTGTACATGCCAAATACTTTTTTAAAATGCAAGCAGGGACTTCCCTGGTGGTCCCGTGGTGAAGAATCCACCTTACAATGCAGGGGACATGGGTTTGATCCCTGGTCAGGGAAATAAGATCCCACATGCTGCGGGACAACTAAGCTCACATGCCACAACTACTGAGCTCACACGCCTCAACTAGAGCCTGCATGCCACAAACTACAGAGCCCACGCACCCTGGATCCTGTGCACTACAACTGGAGAGGGAAAACCCGCACTCCACAACTAGAGAGAAGCCCATGCCACAGTGAAGAGCCTGTGCGCTACAGCAAAAGATTCCTCATGCCTCAACAAAGATCCTGTGTGCTGTGACTCAGACCCAACACAGCCAAAAATAAAATAAACAAATAAATAAATAATAAATAAATCTTTAAAAATAAATAAATAAAAATGCAAGCAAACATTGTTGCAAGGCAGTTTTAGGAGTTGGAGCAAACTTGTGTGCAGATTTTGGACTTGCTACTTACAGCTAAATTTGGCCAAGTCATTTAGTATCAGTGAGATTCAGTTTTCTTAAAATGGGAATAAAACCAATCCACACCCCCAAGGATTTTAAAGGCATCACATGGTAAGACAGAGAAGGCATCTTGTACCACATCTGGCTCCTTGAATTCTCTCTCTTCTTTCTCTCCTGTGCAGAAGGTGGGTTGGTGTGTTTTCTTTTTTCCCCTTGTTCTTCAGAGGATCTCATCTGTGCTAAGTCTGGTGCCAGGCTGTCATCCTGCGATATCTGTTTGCAGTGTCTTCACCTGCTCCAAGTCCTCAGGACCCCCTCACCTTCCTCAAAAAAAGGAAGAAAACAATTGCACCCATGCCAACTATATTAGAGAAAAATGGGACGTTTCCTGAATCTTCCAAAAAGAAAATGCAGCAGTGTCCACATTTGCTTCCTACCCACCCACCAGCAATTTGCTCCAGATCCCTCCCGCCATGGCTATTCTGCAAAGTCCTGGCCACAGCCAGCAGCTCCCCTCCGGATGCCACTAAGGGGTCTCTGCCTGGCTTCTATTACTTAATGCTCCTTCTTGTGGGGCTTTTTTGCTAACACTCCAAACACTTATTAAACTGTTTCTTCCCAACCAATGCAATTCTCTGGTGAGAGAAGCTATAATTAAAAAAAGAGAGAAACCCTTATTATTGGAAAGTAAGCAAGCAGAGGGGAGGGTGTACTGAATACAAAACAGCTTTCTTTGGCCTGGTAGGAAAACTCTATTTCTACCAGTAATTTGTGATGTGGAGCTCCTCTTGCTTTTAGGCTCTAAATAATTGTGTAAACTTCATTTGTTTCATTTGGAACTTGGCTGTCATTTCCTGTCAGGAGGAAAACAAGAGAAACTCCCCCTGCACGATGGTGGCCTGATCACCTGTCAGTCAGCCTCACAGGAAGAAGCATCTTGCAATTTGCTGCTGCCCAGGCCCTTCATCTTCACACAGAAACTGCATCTTAATTATAGCAGTTAATGGGCTGTTTCACTCCAGAATCAATAGGTCTGACAAAAACCGAGCTGGGCTAAAATCTCGTTAATTCACATCTGACTAATTCAGGATATGTGATTATTTTGGCAGGGAACCAGCTGAAGTTTACCTCTTGTATTGGGGCTTACAAAGGTTCAGTTTGGCCCATTAATTGGGAAGAACAGAATTGCTGGGGAAGTATTTAAGAGCATCTATGTTGCATGGAGGTAACAGGCTGATTGTAGCTTCCAGACTGCTCAGTTCCCACTAGGCAACCCAGTTAACCACTGTTTTGTATTAGCATCCGGCCTTGGAAACTGCAAAGTGCACTGCCTTAAAAAATATCTACAGGTCCACTAACTTTATTGCCTTGCGGTCGATGCCTTTGGTGTATTGTATCACATCCTTCATCCCGCCTCTGATTTCAGCTGCAGATTCAGTGGACGTTTCCACTTGGTGTTAACCTCATATCTGCAGGCAGCGTCCACTCTCCAGCACAGGATGTGCGTGTCTCCTTGCCCTTTTGCTCAGGGCCTCCTCTGAACCCACAGGAAGGGCAGGCCAGAATGTTAGGATGTTAATACCTGTAGGGGATAACGCTCCACCGATGGGAGGTGGTGGATCTACTGAAGGACACTTGGGGATGCCTTCTGTAAACTTCTCAGAAGTCCTGGCAGAACTGAGCCCCTCTGGCTGACAGCTGTGACCTTGATCATGTGCGCTTGTATTGTCTTGCCTGCTTGCCTGTGTCACTGTCCTTGCTTCATAGCATAACTTTTCAAATAAACTACCTGCCCCCACTCTGCTTTGGGGGGAAACCTAAACTAAGGCACCCACTCCTTCAAAATTATGTATGAAGGTATATGTGTATTTGAGATGCTTGCTCATTCCTCTCCTGTGCTTCATGGGTTTAGGATTGATTTTTGGCAATGATTTTGAAAGAGCAACGTCTATTTTCTTTTTCCTTCTCTGTGCTTACAGAACTCCTTCCTTTCTCCCCACTGTCCTTCTCTTGGGTTCTCACAGTCCCCTCTACAACCCTCTATCCAGTTCTGATCTATTCCTTTGCCTCCTCCTCTTCCCCAGTATCAGCATAAATTACCCCCTCCCCCATCACCGCTTTATCTTCTTCCCGTGTTCTGTTTCTTAGGAACACAGCCTTAATGGACTAATATGGTAGATGGATACCTGCCAAAAAGGCTCGAGGGTTTTTATGTTATTCTGAGGCTAAGAAACGTGTGGTTTAACCAGGAATTTCTAGGCAATTGGGGTCTTTGCATTGTTGCTCAAACCATGCATAGATTTGAGCAGATGTAGACACGACAAATGCTCCTGCCTTCTTGACCCTTAATTGTCTCAGCTTTTGGAACATCACCACCACATTTTTCTCCTTTGAACTCCTTAGATTTTCCTTCTTCATCTTTTTGGTCTTCTCATCTTCCCATTCTTCAACTCATTTTTGTCACTCTTAGTGTGATCTAATGACCAGTAACATATGTAACACCTGGAAGTCTTCTAGAAATGTAGAATCTCTATACCACAGGATCCCAGAATCTTCAGTTTTAAAAGACCCTCAGATGATTCATATTCACATTGAAATTGCATAGATATTGCAAGTGTTGGTGGTTTCCTAGGTTTCCAGACCTGTTTCTCTTCCTCGCTTTCCACACTCAGGAAATGTCTCTGCTCTCACAGCACCAGCTCCTGTCAGTGAACTGATGACTACATGACCTCTTTCCACTTCTCTTCCCAGCTCATTCTCATTTGTGCATGTGTTCAATTGCCCACTGGGCATCCACATCGGGATATCCCACAGGGGAGCCCAACTCAAGATAAGGAAGTATGGATACTCCAGTGAGCCTGTGCAGATGGGCTAGCCTAGATAGTGATATCAATTGGGACCAATTTAAAACCTATTTCAGATGATTACTTGTTGCTATGGGGAGAAAAAGAGTCAGTTTTGTTCTTTCTTGAATGTGGAGACTAGGAACTTTTTCTTTTAAAAAATGAATGAGTTTCTTAACTCCCTTCAAAACAACAACACAACATCACAACAACAGCAACCTTATGGTTGGGGGGAGATTCCCTCCTTAGGGTCAACACAGTTATCCCCCTGCTGCTGAGGATACCTGTAGCTCCATCCCTTATTGGAAATTGTCCTAGGCTGTAGTAGGAAACTGATTTTCTCAAAGGTGTGCCCCTTCCCTGGGGTGGGTGGCCTGTGGCCAATGAAGGGCTGTCATGGAGATATAGAGGTCTAGTCCCCTTGTCTCAATTTAGAATGACTCTGAAGGGCTTGCTCTGGCTCTCGTAGGGTCAACTGAGGACTCAGTTTCAACCACTGAGTTGTGGATCAGACTTTCCTTGCCCCTAGTACCACTGTCCTTTCTTCCCACAGGTCTATCTTCTGAGAGAACTTCCTAGTATAGGTTTTGCACCCCAGAGGCCATGTCCAGGGAGGCCAACCTATGACACTGCTGCTTCCCCATCACTCCCTGTGTTACTGAATCCATCAGTTTCCATCCTGCTGCTTAAACTGGACAACTGGGAAGGATTTTTGACTCTTCTCTCTGTCTCAGGCCACATGCTAGAATGCCAGTGTTCCACTGACTCCTTTATTCCATCCTTATGACTGTTGCCTGAGTAGAAGCTTTCATCCATCTCTTAGCTTGATATTTGCAATGGCCTCATAACTTAATTCCTCACTGCAACCATGGTAATACTTCTAGAATTTAAAAAAAAATGATGATTTCATTTATAGTCCTTCCATAGCCTCCCATTCCCTCAGGATAAAATCCAGACATCTCATGACACCATATAACACCTATTTAGTTCAGTCCGCACCAGGCTTACCTCTCTCGGAGGAGTCGTTTCATGTGTTGCCACAGATTATCAGATTCTCTCCATTTGTAGAAGTGGCCTCTTTGATACCAAGGATGCGTTTTTCTATCCCAGTATCCCTACAAACTTGTTCAAAGCGTGCCATCTTGTAGGACCTTCAGTGAAAGTTTCCTGCAGGCATCTATTCAATTCCCCTTTGTGCATGATTCCTTCCATTCCACCCATTCTAAATTCATGAAGTGAAATGATTTCACTGCTTGCTTATGTTTCTAACCTGTCACTTACCTTTACTTCTTAAGAAAAACCATTTAAACTCGGGGGCATGATGATCCACTAGGAATTTGCTGGGGTGACTGGGTAACCAGGATTTACAGTACTCTGCTGATGTGATTCTTTTCACGCACCCTGTAAATTTTAGTTATAGCTACACTTACCTGTGGCCAGTGTGGACAAGGCTGTCTCCTTTTGGTAATTTCATAGTCACAGTAAGGTCGCAAATCTCAAGCTGCTTTTTTTTCCTGTTCTTTCCCCCTCCCCTGCACTCCGCAGCCTATTGCCCAAAGCCATACAATGGGTATTCAACAGAAAATGTCAGCATTAATAGACAGTCACTTTAAATGAACCAAGCAGTGCTATTTCAAGGTTATGTGATGTTCATCCTTATCTTTTGACTAAAGGCTCAGGACTGAAAAATTGTGAGGATTTTCTCTGTGACCAAGCAACATCTTTCCATAGCTATAGGGCAAGTGTGCAGATTTGAGTATCAGATGTTGGTGCCATCCTATGCCTCATCCAGATCCACTAGTCTTTAGAAGAACCATACAAGTAGTTTGACATCATGGAAATGTGCTCAGCCTTCCTGGATGTAGTAGACGTCTTTTATGTTACTACTGTGTGTCTGTCCCAGTGACTCAGTCTATGTTTGTCCAAAATTATTCTCAGAGTTTGCGATTTTTTAAAAAAATAAACATTGTATTTTAGAACAGTTCTAGATCTTACAATAAATGTATTTTCATGTACATCCTTTGGGCACAAAATTGCTTTTGGTTGTTCTTTTTTAACTGTTCAACTGACAAATAATGTGCTCTCAAAACGTGCTTATTAAATGAACAAGTGTCTTGAGTGACTACACAATGTGTCAAATCAAATACAAGGTGAGGGTGAAAACTTTTGGTTCTGTATATTAATTAGTTCTGTATTTTCATTGTTGAACAGATGATTTTAAAAGTCAGAAGTGAGATTGATCATTATTACTACTTTCCTGAAAATGTTGCCATAGCAAAGAAGAGAAATACAGAATGGCAGGGTTGGAAATGAGAACTGGAATCATCATAATTTCCTGTCTCCATGTTAAGCAGTATTGAGATGGGATATTTTTCTCTCTCAATGTTAAGAAGTACTGAAAACAAGCACTATAACTAAGTTCCTTGCTCCAGAAAGTCTTCTTCCAGAAATATAAGAGTGTAAGCAACAGAAGTTACTTAAATGTCATGACTAACATAGGGCTTATCAAGTGTCTCCTCCAGACCCTCACCAACTTTGCTCAGCCATCAAAAGCTTTTATGTCATAAACTCTGTCCAGACCCAATCAGTTTTTTTAACTTTTTATTTTATATTGGAATATAGTTGATTAACAATGTTACGTTAGTTTCAGATGTACAGCAAAGTGATTCAGGTAGACATATACATGTATCTATTCTTTTTCTAATTCTTTTCCCATTTAGGTTGTTACATAATATTGAGCAGAGTTCCCTGTGCTACACAGTAGGTCTTTGTTGGTTATCCATTTTAAATATAGCAGCTGGTACATGTCAATCCCAAACTCCTTAACTATCCCTTCCTCTCACCCTCCCCCACCCTGTAACCATAAGTTCATTTTCTAAGTCTGCAAGTCTGTTTCTGTTTTGTAAATAAGTTATTTTGTATCTTTTTTTAAGATTCTGCATATAAGAGATATCATATGATACTTCACTGTCTCTGCCTGACTTACTTCACTCAGTATGACAATCTCTAGGTCCATCCATGTTGCTGCAAATGACATTATTTTGTTCTTTTTTGTGGCTGAGTAATATAGTCCATCGTATATATGTACCACATCTTCTTTATCCATTCCTCTGTTGATGGACATTTAGGTTGCTTCCATGTCTTGGCTATTATAAACAGTACTGCAATGAACATTGGGGTGCATGTATCCTTTTGAACCATGTTTTTCTCTGGATATATGCAAAGGAAACCATAAACAAAATGAAAAGACAACCCACAGAATGGAAGAAAATATTTGCAAATGGTGTGACTGACAATGGATTAGTCTCCAAAATTTACAAACAGCCCATGTGACTTAATATCATCAAAACAAACAGCACAATCAAAAATTGCGCAGAAGACCGAAATAGACATTTCTCCAAAGAAGAGATACAGATGGCCAAGAGGTACATGAAAAGATGCTCAACATCACTAATTATTAGAGAAAAGCAAGTCAAAACTATGTTGAGCTATCACCTCACCCCAGTCAGAGTGGCTATCATCAAAAAATCCACAAGATTTTTTGGAGAGGGTGTGGAGAGATGGGAACCCTCCTACACTGTTGGTGGGAATCTAAATTGGTACAGCCACTGTGTAGAAGAGTATGGAGATTCCTTAAAAAAATAAAAATAGAGCTGTTATACCATATAATCCTGCAATCCCACTCCTGGGCATGCACCCGCATATCCAATCAGTTCTGCATCTTCCAAACCCACCTTAAAACTGACCTGCCGAGCCCTAAAACACCATTCATACATTCATATCCTCCCTTTCTTTTTACTGACTGAGACACTACTAAGTCCTGTAAAGGTGGTATTCTACTTTCCTGAAATAAGTCTAATAATCTTAGCTTCGTCTGATCAGTAAGTTCTTCTAATCATCTTTTGGGGAACAGATAGTTGGCAAAAAGGGGCTGAAAAGGAAACTGAATGCACTACTCTGGGGAGTCTTTAATTAGTTTACATTGTAAAGTCTAACATAACTCTTGCATTTACAAATATTTTATTCTTAAATCGTCTCTAGTAATGGAAAACTGAGACTATTTTTTGTTATTTTCCTCCTTAGAAAAATCTATCAGAAAATTCTCTCTTATTTTGGGTAAATTCCATCTCCGTTTTACATTAACCACTGAAAAGCTCATGACAGGCTCGTGAAGGATCTGTGATTTGTGCTTTTTGTGTGCACTTTCCAGAAACACAATTGCGATAATTCTTCACTTAAGAAACTTAAGGAGGACAGGAACTTACAACTATTCATTCTCACATTATTTTTAAAATATAGATGGCTCCTTAAAGACTTCACATTGAAAACAAAACACTTTTAACAAACTCGAAGGAAATATTTAGTCATGGGATTTATTGCCAAAGATCTAAATTCTAGTGACAGCCATTTAAAAAAACTGAGTTCATTGTAAATTAAGTAAGCAAACTACAGTCAGGGACTGGGAAAAGCTGTCTCACATCTCTACTTACTTTTTCCCATGTCATCTCTTCCCAAAGACACACAGCACAGAAAGCTTGGGAAGTGATTTTTATGTCCATGGATAATGGTATGGTCTTATGGAATTGTGAGCAAATCGCTTTCTCAAGCTAGGTAAATTGCATTATGCCTTTGATCAGTGGTTTCTGCATTTATTTTTTCTTTTATTGTGGTAATATATATACAGCATAAAATTCTATGTCTGCATTTCTAAGCCACACACACTTTTAAAAAAAATGCTTAGCTCAAGATAGTTTGGGACAGTCCAGACTTGACAGATATCTGGCTGCTCTGGGACATTGTCAGGCATCTGGCCACAGTGAGGCTGATCAGAAGGAAATCTGTAGGGACATACAGAATCACCATTTAACTCTTCACATACCCCGGGGAGGACACCAATTTGCATGACCTGCCCACCTCCTTATTGTGCATCACCCCATCTGCCATAGCCAAACCTCTTGGTATTTCCACTCACAGGCTTGTGGACAGCTTAGTATTTGCCTGGGGAAATGGGAGAAGTGCTAATACAGAGGATTTCAAACTATGTTCCATGAAGAACTGGGCTTTCAAGGAGAGACCATGTGTGAGCATATCTGAGATCGTGACACTTACTTCAACCAAAGAAGTGCTGTATTTTTATTTTCATAGTAATATTTATGTAGAAGGTTTCATTTTTTAAAAAAGGAAAGTGTTCTTGATGAAATGTTTAGAAACTACTGATCTGTTTCCATACTATAGTATTAACATCCAATTCAGTTTAAGCCTTTTCCCATCCAAATTCATGGACACCCTCAAGTCTATCTGCAGACCCAGGTGACGCACAGATCCCAAGCTGAGCCCCCTGTCTTAGGACCACAGCTGGCTCTGTTATGTGCCAACGATCTTTCTCAATGCATGTTACCTGCCCTGTAACTCTACATGATGCCATGTTTCATGCCTTCGGGCTTTTTCTCCCAGGGCTTCATCTACCTGTTGGGTCACCATCACAGCCTGGTCCCCATGGTCCTCTCTTGATGGCTTTCTGTCACCTATGGAGTCAGATGTCACATCCTCAACATGTCTTCCCTGAACTCTCTTTCTAAAGTGGCCACTTCCCCTACCTTTTCACTCTCTTTCCTTCTACCCAACTTTACTTGTCTTTACAACTGCATTGAACTGTCTGAAGTAGATATTAAATGATGCACTTGTTTGTTGAAACTCTCTTGCACTAGCATAGAAAAGCCATGAATGCAAGGAACTTGTCTGTCTGTCTTTCTGCTATATCTCCAGTGCCAGACAATTCAATAACTATTTGTTATATATAGAAAACCTGTGATCCTACTCCACAACTTCCTAGATGCCTGTCCGTTTTTTCTCTCATTGGCCGCAGTGAGGGTTATTCATGTTCCATGTCATGCCAGGTCCTTCTTGTACAGGTCCCATTACAAAGCAATAGGGAGTTCAGCCTCCATCCCTCCAAGAAAGGAAATTCTGACTCACACTCCTGCCTTGCTTTTTATCCATGGATGGCAGAGCTCTGTCCAATAGGTAGACACCCATTCATCTTATACAAATAGAGTGATGAAAAATAGCAGCTTTGTTACATTGTTAAAAGGATGTCTGGCTCTGCCCACTGCCTCAGCACCCTATAGCTACCAATTAAGGGGAGAAAAAGACCCCTCAGATCTGAAACCCTGGGACTCTATATGCCCCAGTCTTGGTATAGAATTGTACTGAAATTACCCAAAACTAATTTTAAAATTATTCTATTTTATTCAATTTTAAAATTATTTCAATCCCTTACTCAAGTGTCAAGTCAAAACCCAATTTAAGCTCTTATTTGAAAAAGAAAAATGTCTTTTCTTTCTTCTCTAGTTCTCGAAATTACATTGCTATACCAGAATGCCTCTAAATTCTTTACCCACGAAACTGCCACAGACACTCAAGCTTACATGGAGCCTTCTCTTTTTTCCATCCCTTGCATCACACTGCTTTGTCCTGCCAGAAGAAGTCCCAGCCTGCCTTGCGCCTTGTATCAATTATCTATTTTATCTATCTATCTATCTATCATCTATCATCCATCCATCCATCCTTCCATCTATTATCTATTAGTTACAAACCACTTAGTGGCTTAAAACAATCATTTTCATATTCCAAAATATATGTCCCAAGATATTTATTAGCTATAAAGGAAAAACAGTAACATAAAAATGGAGAAATCAGAAAGAAACCACCTTGACCAGTAGATCAAGGTGAACAGCACTAGTAATAAGCCAACTTCAAATGCTGCACTTTCTGATATAATGGACGGAGAAGGGCTTCACATTATTCCTAAAATGCAAAATCTCAGCCAAACCCAAACTGAGGGACATTTTGCCAAATAACTGACCAGTCCTCTTCAAAATGTCAAAGTCATAAAAGATAAAGAATGACTGAGGAACTGCTATAGATTGGAGGAGACTGAGGGGACAAAAACTAAATGCAGTGTGGAAACTTGGATTGGATGCTGAAACAAAAAAAGACACTAGTGGAAAAACTGGTGGGATTTGGTTAAGGTCTTCAGTTGACAGTATCAATTTCCTGGTTCTCATCACTGCACTACAGTGGCATACAATGATAAGATTAAGGGAAACTCAGTAAGGGGTCTATGGACACTTTCTATATTATTTTAGCAACTTTTGTATAAATCCAAAATTAATTCAAAATAAAAAGTTAAAGAAAGACATGCAATGATTTATTATGTCTCACACTTCAGTGGGTTTCCTGGGTAATTCTTCTGTATCTCACCTGGGCTTTCACATGCAATGACATTTATCTGACGGCTTGGTAATGACATTTATCTGATGGCTTGTCTGGGTGCTGGCTCATCTGGGACAGGGGACCACTGAAGATCTCCATCATGTGACGTTTTATCCGGGACTGCTTCTCAATATTGTGGTCTCAGGAAACAGTTTCAAGAGGGCAAAGACTTAAGCTGTAAGCCTCCAAATGCCTACCCATGGCAATTGTACATCATTTCTACCTTATTCTGTTGGTCAAAACAAGTCCTGAGGCCAGACCAGATTCAAAGGATAGGAAAATAGACTTCCCCTTTAGAGAAGAGACCCCCTTAGTGGCTCAGTCACATTTCAAAGGGTCATGGACACAGGAAGGTGTAGTTCATTAGGGACACATTATTGTAAAAGTTTACAATGAGCCACTTTGGGCAGTTCTAGGATATGCAGAGGGCCTGATGACCACAGCTGGGTGTCTCCATCTCCACTGCAGTCACGCCTCTCTTGCTGCAAACCCTGGGGATTGTGGGCCTTCTCTCATCCTGAATCACCTTTCCTCATGCAAAAATTTTCATGGAATAAAAATAATCCCACTTATTATACATCTCATCGGAGAATATATTGTATGTGTGTGTATGCAAATGTGTGTGGGGTGTGCTTTGTATTTTTAGGTTTGTTTTATTTTGTGGAAACAAACTTGATTTTCTCACCATTCGTTAAATTCTACTTCCCAAACCTAAATTATGTATTGATTGTAATACAGATGGTTCCTGTATGTGTGTAACAATGTAACAATGAAGGCTGGGGGTGGAGGGCAGAGAGTGACAAGTTCACTATTTCACTATCCTATTCACTATAGGTAACTCAAGAGAGAAGACCACTGAGTTTCCACCAAAACATTTATCCATTTAAGTGGCCCAGATTCCTTTTTTCCCAATGATTTTTTTGTGTTACATTCAGAAAATGTTTTGCTTTTTTTTTTATTGGAGTATAGTTGATTTACATTGTTGTGTTAGTTTCAAGTATACAGCAAAGTGAATCAGTTATACATATACGTATATCCACTCTTTTTTAGATTCTTTTCCTATATCACTACAGTGGCATACAATGATAAGATTAAGGGAAACTCAGTAAGGGGTCTATGGACACTTTCTATATTATTTTAGCAACTTTTGTATAAATCCAAAATTAATTCAAAATAAAAAGTTAAAGAAAGACATGCAATGATTTATTATGTCTCACACTTCAGTGGGTTTCCTGGGTAATTCTTCTGTATCTCACCTGGGCTTTCACATGCAATGACATTTATCTGACGGCTTGGTAATGACATTTATCTGATGGCTTGTCTGGGTGCTGGCTCATCTGGGACAGGGGACCACTGAAGATCTCCATCATGTGACGTTTTATCCGGGACTGCTTCTCAATATTGTGGTCTCAGGAAACAGTTTCAAGAGGGCAAAGACTTAAGCTGTAAGCCTCCAAATGCCTACCCATGGCAATTGTACATCATTTCTACCTTATTCTGTTGGTCAAAACAAGTCCTGAGGCCAGACCAGATTCAAAGGATAGGAAAATAGACTTCCCCTTTAGAGAAGAGACCCCCTTAGTGGCTCAGTCACATTTCAAAGGGTCATGGACACAGGAAGGTGTAGTTCATTAGGGACACATTATTGTAAAAGTTTACAATGAGCCACTTTGGGCAGTTCTAGGATATGCAGAGGGCCTGATGACCACAGCTGGGTGTCTCCATCTCCACTGCAGTCACGCCTCTCTTGCTGCAAACCCTGGGGATTGTGGGCCTTCTCTCATCCTGAATCACCTTTCCTCATGCAAAACTTTTCATGGAATAAAAATAATCCCACTTATTATACATCTCATCGGAGAATATATTGTATGTGTGTGTATGCAAATGTGTGTGGGGTGTGCTTTGTATTTTTAGGTTTGTTTTATTTTGTGGAAACAAACTTGATTTTCTCACCATTCGTTAAATTCTACTTCCCAAACCTAAATTATGTATTGATTGTAATACAGATGGTTCCTGTATGTGTGTAACAATGTAACAATGAAGGCTGGGGGTGGAGGGCAGAGAGTGACAAGTTCACTATTTCACTATCCTATTCACTATAGGTAACTCAAGAGAGAAGACCACTGAGTTTCCACCAAAACATTTATCCATTTAAGTGGCCCAGATTCCTTTTTTCCCAATGATTTTTTTGTGTTACATTCAGAAAATGTTTTGCTTTTTTTTTTATTGGAGTATAGTTGATTTACATTGTTGTGTTAGTTTCAAGTATACAGCAAAGTGAATCAGTTATACATATACGTATATCCACTCTTTTTTAGATTCTTTTCCTATATAGGCCATTACAGAGTATTGAGTAGAGTTCCCTGTGCTATACAGCAGGTTCTTATTAGTTATCTATTTTATATATAGTAGTGTATATATGTCAATCCCAATCTCTCAATTTATCCCTGTCCCCCTTATCCTCTGGTAACCATAAGTTTGTTTTCTATATCCATGACTCTATTTCCATTTTGTAAATAAGTTCATTTGTACCCTTTTTTTAAGATTCCACCTATAAGCGCTATTATATGATATCTGTCTTTCTCTGTTTGACTTACTCCAATCAGTATGACAATCTCTAGGTCCATCCATGTTGCTGCAAATGGCATTATTTTGTTCTTTTTTATGGCTGAGTAATATTCCATTGTATATATGTACTACATCTTCTTTATCCATTCCTCTGTTGATAGACATTTAGGTTGCTTCCATGTCCTGGCTATTGTAAATAGTGCTGCAGTGAATATTGGGGCACAAAAACAGAAATATAGATCAGTGGAACAGTATAGAAAGCCCAGAGATAAACCCACAAGCCTGTGGTCACCTAATCTATGACAAAGAGGCAAGAATATACAATGGAGAAAAGAAAATCTCTTTAATAAGTGGTGCTAGGAAAACTGTACAGCTACATGTAAAAGAATGAAATTAGAACACTTCCTAACACCATACACAAAAATAAACTCAAAATGGATTAAAGACCTAAATGTAAGGCTGGACGCTATATAGAGGAAAACATAGGCATAACACTCTTTGGCATAAATGACAGCAAGATCTTTTTTGATCCACCTCCTAGAGTAGTGAAAAGAAAAAGAAAAAGAAACGAATGGGGTCTAAATAAATTTAAAAGCTTTTGCATAGCAAAGGAAACCATAAACAAACAAAAAGACAACACTCACAATGGGAGAAAATATTTGCAAATGAAGCAACCGACAAGGGATTAACCTTCAAAATATACAAAACAGCTCATGCAGCTCAATATCAAAAAATAAGTAAATTAATTAAATAACCCAATCAAAAAATGGGTGGAAGACCTAAATAGACATTTCTCCAAAGAAGACATAGAGATGGCCCAAAAGCACATGAAAAGCTGCTCAACATCACTAATTATTAGAGAAATGCAAATCAAAACTACAGTGAGGTATCACCTCACACCACTCAGAATGGCCATCATCAAAAAATCTACAAACAATAAATGCTGGAGAGGGTGTGGAGAAAAGGGAATGCTCCTACACTGTTGGTAGGTATGTAAATTGGTGCAGCCACTACAGAGAACAGTATGGAGGTTCCTTAAAAAACTAAAACTAGAGTTGCTATATGATATATATGATCCAGCAATCCCACTCCTGGGCCTATACACAGAGAAAACCATAATTTGAAAAGAAAATGTTTTGCTTTAGGTAAAATCAAAGGAAGGATAAAATCAACTAGTAACTGAACAGGAAAATGGAAATCAATCATTTTCTATAGGACAAGGAGGAAATCAGTAAAAATTGGAAAGAGAACTCATTATCTATGTTCAGAGTAATCAGAGTTGAAAATAAAATGAACCATTGCTTAATTGACAAGGGCAAATGATATGTCTCACAGATAAGATCGTTATTTTTGATTTGATGCATAAAGGGATATTACACTCAGAGCTTCCAATTATGAGCACTGATGGAAAATGGCATCAACACACACTTTATTTTAATCGAATTTGGTGTTCAAGTAGAAAATAAAAGTGAATTCTATCATAAGACCTGAATTTTTGGTCTATCTGAGCCCAATAACAAGGCTAATGCATTTTCTCTTGTTACAGTATGTTTTGATGTTGCTGAAAAACAGGCTCTGTTTGTCCTTACTTCCATACAAATGGAACAGCAGTTTCTACTTTGGTCTAAGTCTTCCCAAGAGTTAATCTATCAGGAATTTTGCATGGTCTGCCTCATCTGTCTTCCAGACACAGAATGACAAAAAGTGAAGTCACAGACAACCAATGGGGCCCCAAGAAGGTCTGTGCTCTTAATTACTTTTGAAACTTTGAAATCAGGATAACCTTTCCAAGGAGAAGTATCCCTCATTTTAACTTATGTTAATATTTTTCCAAGATAACACACTTCATTTATGTCCTTCACCTGAAAAACTGAAACCCTTTGATACAGGAAATGAAAAAAGCCCTCAGCTTTCATTCCAGGAGCAGGGGGATGGGGAATAGTGTCATTTCTGCAAACTGCTCATGCCGTGAAAAGTTACAATGTAAGGATGTAAATGATTTTGATGAAGTAAAACTCTTGATGCCTGGGTGTATAGATTTGAACATTATAAAGTGTGTGTGTGTGTGTGTGTGTGTGTGTGTGTGTATGCTACCATTAAGGAAATAAATAAACACAATGAAAAACTGGCACCAACAAACACTGTGGGGAAATGGCAGAACCAGTCTTTGACCAAATAGAAATAAAAAGATTGTCAAGTGGAAACAATGGGGAAATTAGTGTAGGAAGACCTAGGTCCACCACTCTTTTTATAACCTGGGTATTTTCACTTCATTGAGCCTTGTTTTCATTTCTGTAAAAGTGGGGATAAAAATGTTGTTACTTGTATTTTATTAGAAAGGCCAAAATAAATACTATAGGTGTGTTGTATGTGAAACTATTTCTATTTTTACATTGAATGTTGAATAATACAAGCAGCCTATTCTTCTGCCATTAGGGCTCCTTAGTTTGCCTCTATGTATTTCTAGAGTCTCATATTTTATTCTTCATTCTGTTGTGGAGGCTTCCTTCAGTGTGAGGAATTAAGACTGTCTTGAATTACAGGAAAGGTTTTATAGACAAAGCATGATTAAAAACTAAAGTAACTTAAAAAAATATTTACACCGGAAATTTACCGTACAAAGCATATTCTTCTCTTGGAAAACCAGACACAGATTTTGGTGAGCTGCCAACCTTTAACAACTTCAAAATTTCAACTTTCAGAGTAGAATTCTCATCTATGGCTTGGTCTTTCAATAAACATTTATAGAGGGTATGAAGCTGTATCAAAAGAAGTTTGTGATTGGAATACAATGAAACTGATTTTTCTAATTGGAGTGGTAAATTCAATCCAAAGCCAACTCCAGACTAAGGGAAAACTAACATTTTTTGCATGCCTGGTATGTTCCAAACATCATTCTGGGAAATTCTTTCAAAAGTCCATCATCTCTACTTGCTGGTGACACTCAGTGATTTTCATAAGACCACATTACTAGGATGTGGCAGAAGCAGATCCAATCTCAAGTCCCACTGATATCAAATCCAAAGGCCATGTCCTTCCAGTTATAACAGTTGCATAGCCCTAGGGGTTTCAAACGTTTTGTAGGAAACGGCAATAACATTGAATATTTACATAACTTCCCAAAGGAACAACTTATATATAAGGAAGCATATAAGGGACTAGTAAGTTTAGAATCACTTACCAGAGCACATCAGTCTTGATAAGTGCACCTTGTATGTCCATGCAGTAAGAAGACCAATTTCCATTCTGTCAAAGGCAGCAAATTCTAACCGAGGGATGATGAGATGAGATTCACAATGGATTATCCAATGGGAATCACCAACTTGTGGCTCCAAGGTGATGGGATCACAAACTCTAAAACACCTCAAACCCATGATTGTTTGCCATGTTAATGATTTGACTTGTGTGACTGCTAAAGCCTTGCCCCAAAGTGACACTACCCTGTAAACCCTCTTTGTTGTAATTCAGAGTTTCCTGGCAAAAGCACAAAATCTCCAAACAAGTGATGTGTTCCTTTGAGCTTTTGTAGCACTGTCCACACTAACACCCACTCAGCCAGCACCCCTACCATGGCCTCTCTTACCACAATATTTAGGTTCAGGAATCATGCTGTGTGGGTTGACAGATCACATTGCTGGAGGAGTAGCAGACGATTTGGGTAAAATAGATTTAATTGACAGAACCGTTACAGACACAAAGAACTCAGTCAGCTAAACAATATTAGGATTAGACTTTGCCTTTCATTGGAGCATTTCCCTATAGGAAATGAGTTTCATCAGTCATTTTTTGTCAAAGTCAGGAACAGCCATTTTGTCAACTAGACATGTTTATTTAATAAGCAGCATGCTGTTGCCTCATAATCACTGGAAAACACAAGCACTGTCACTAAGCCCCTTGCCTACTTCCCTCAATTGTGTATTGTTACACAATACTTGTAGCCAACTCTTTCAATTAGGGAGTTTTGAAATAGAAAGCAGCAGCCCCCTGGGGCTGAGGACAGGATTGGTGTACATCTTGGCATTGGGTCCATAGCAACCAATCAGCAAACACCCATTGAGTAGATTCTATCAGCAAACTCTTTCCTCTGTTCTGAGGGTGATAGGAAAAAGAATGCCACACATCTACACAGGCAACATTCTTAGAATACAATTGGGGACAAAATGACAATAGTCACTATTTATTATAAATTCACTACTGAAATTCTTGCATTTAATCCTCCCAATATAGCTATGAAGCTATGTTATTATGCTCCCTTTTTAGATGAGTTTTACAGGAGGTAAGGAATTTTCAGCATCACACAGTAAGTATTGAATGCAGGATTTGAACCCACCTTTATCCAGCCACAAATCTTAATTTTTATTTATTATACTACAATTTTAATATCAATGCAAGAAAATTTTAAAAATTAACAAATAAGAAATAAGATCAGTAAAGGAGATAAATATCAGTGCAGTACTACAGTACAAAAAAATAAAATGTACTTACCAATACCAGAAATGTGGGAAAATAATGAGGGCTGCTAGAGTTTAAGGAAGTGTCTGAGCCAGTGTTGAAGGAGGTCATCAAGAAGATGGGATGTCTGGTTGACCCCAAGATCTGGTCCTGGGCAATTGCCCTCTCCAGCATTTGTTATTTGTAGACTTTTTAATGATGGCCATTCTGAGCAGTGTGAGGTGGTACCTCACAGTAGTTGTGATTTGCATTTCTCTGATAATTAGCGATGATGAGCACCTTTTCATGTGCCTCTTGGCCATCTGTATGTCTTCTTTGGAGAAATGTCTATTTATCTTCTGCCCATTTTTTGATTGGGTAGTTTGGTTTTTTTTGTTATTGAGTTGTATGAACTGTTTGTATATTTTGGAATTTAAGCCCTTGTTGGTCACTTCCTCTGCAAATATTTTCTCCCAGCCCATAGGTTGTCTTTTCATTTTGTTTATGGTTTCCTTTGCTCATTTTGCTTATGGTATCCTTTGCTGTGTAAATGCTTATAAGTTTGATTAGGTCCCATTTGTTTATTTTTGCTTTTATTTCTATGGCCTTGGGAGACTGACCTAAGAAAACATTGGTAAGATTTATGTCAGAGGATGTTTTGCCTATGTTCTCTTCTAGGAGTTTTATGGTGTCATGTCATATTTAAGTCTTTATGGATACTCCCCATCTTCTGTTCTTAGAATGTACACTCTACCCATTGTTTCCACAGTGGGACCCGTTTTCAAGGACACAGCCTTGAGAGAGTAAGGTGTTCTTGAGATCATCTAGATGGGATACTTGACTGAACCCAGTTATGGCCTCAATGTAAACTTTTAAGAGTCTGGAGGGCAGGTGCAGAGAACTATTTGTCTTGTGGCCACCCAAATTAAGCTTCATCTGTAACCTCCTTTGTGTATACAACCTGCCACCTGCCAGTCTGCAGTGGTCTGACTCTTTCTTCCTCTCTCCTTGCCTTCTGTGTACTGAAGCATGTTTGCAAATCAACAGCCAGACTCTAGAGATAGAGGTAACAGGGTGCTGAGGGGAGTTCCTATGTTTAACCGAAATCATAATTTACCATTCATCACTTTTCACACTTTAATTTGCAGGCAACATTTTTTGTCATGAATTAAATGGCATTAACACTTTTCTTTCTTTCAACAGATCCACAATGTATAGAAGTATGAGTGCTGACCTGTTTTAGTGCCATGTCCTGTCATCGACCCAGCCATTGACCTCTTTAGTCCCACTTTATTCTTCTTTTTCTTTATTTGATAAAGAAATAGCCTAGACAATGTAACTCACAACTTTCAAAGGCTGAGCTAGTGTACATTAAGCTTCCTGGATGCCAAGGGTTGTGGCAAATCCCCCACAAACACCATCCCAGTGAATTTTCTCAGTGACCCATTCTCTTTATTTTCCAAATTAAAAAAGTAAAAATGGAACACATGTTAAGCCCTTAGAAGATTAGAAGAAGCCCTTGGAAGTTTGCTTCCAAAGTTTCCTTCCCTGACACGTGTGAACCTTGTCTCAGAAATGGGCTAGAAACACTTCATTTGTGGTGCCAGAGAGAAAGAACACACTCACTTTCAGATTTACATATGAGGCCATTCCCATTCTGCTCCACACACTTCATTTTCTAGAAAAAGCCTTGACCATACCCTTCCACCAGTTAAATAGTGGCCAGCCCATGTGCTGGCTTGGAGAGACAAAGCAGTGAGAAATCTTGCCATATTTTGTTTCTCTGCAGTTCCAATGCCCCTTGCGTTATTATAGTTAAGTTGACCAAACTTATTCCTCTTATGCTTTCAAGTACTCCAGTGAAGTCTCCCAACACCCTATGAGTTTCTTGGGGGTAGAAACTATGTCTTATTAATTTGCATTCCCCTAGCTCCTAGTTTAATGTCTGGCACATACTCTATATACAATAAATATCTGGTGAAATGAGCTTGATTCTATAAAACTTCTCCTACCTGATTTGAGTGCTTAAAATTACTTAACATGGGGCAAGGACTTTCATTTTACAGTGAAAGGTAAAGCTTAGAGGAAATGATTATCACAAAAGTCAGGGTATTTGTTACCTTTAAGGGGAGGCAAGAACTCCAACTGGCAAGGGGCACACAGGGGGCCTTTGAAGTGCAGGTAATATTTTATTTCTTGATTTGTATAGTGGATACACAAATGTTTAATTGCTAATTATTCCTTAGATTTTTGCAAACATTTTTCTGTATTCATTATGAACCTTATGAAATATGACATATGTGTACAAAAGTGATGCAACAAACAGAAAAGTGCTTGCACATTTTAAGAAAAATAATAAACCAAACACTTGTGTAACTACTAAACCTCTTGTGTTACCACCAAGCTAAAAAGAAAAAAGAAAAAAAAAGGCCAATTAAAATACACCTTGGTGAAATAACAATGTGCCTTAAATTCCTATGTCAATGCCTATGATACTTTCTTGTGAGCACAAAGAAGGGAGGGACACTGCAGAGATGGAGAAAAAGCATCAATAGTGAGACTGAAGGATGATACAAAGCAGTTCTTGGTACACAGGTTTGGGGAGCAGATACTGTTACCGAAACTCAGGTCTGGCGGCTTGCTGCTCGAAAGCCAATACTAGAGAGGCAACGTTGATAGAAAGAAAAGTTTGCTTTATTCTGGAGGCTGGCAACCAGGGGAGAAGGTGGACTCATGTCCAAAGGGCAACTCTCCACTTCTGATCAGTGAGCAAGAGCTTTTAAAGGTGAGTTTCAGGGGGGGAATAGGAGAAAGGAGGGGGTTACATGCAGAAACAGCACAGTCAGCTCTGACAGTCATCTTGAAATTGGTCATGTGGTGGTCTGATCAGCATCATCTTGATTGTTTTAAGTACAGTTAATCTTTAGTTCCAGGGTCGGGTTGTTCCTGTTTCTTTGAGGCCAGTTCTCAGAACAGTGGCAGTTTATATCACGGTTACAGTCTGGTCATCACACAGTTAACTTCTTCCACCTGGTGGGGGTTTCAGTATCTACAAAGCAGCTCACAGGATATGGCTCAGAATATTCTCTACAGCCCTTGAGGAGGAACTAAATGTCCTTGACTTTGTTTAATGACTAAACTATTATTATTTGGTCTTGTTTGATTGCTTTCCATTGCTCCTGCATTTTCTCTCTTCTCTGCTGAAACTTATTCTTTGGCTAAAGTTTTTCTACAAACAAAAGGCAGGCTGAGGACAACAGGGAGGGGGTTCTGCCCTGGCAGGGCCCCATAGGGTCTTGCTCTGTTTCAATACTCTGTTCATATGAGACATGGAAGAATATATTTCCCACTCAGCAGGATAGCTGCTCTCTCCTCATAATGGAAAAAAGAGAATGGAAGTCAAATTTGGGTGGGGAGGGGTGTTGATGGATGAGGATGTTGTTGGTAGGCCTGTTGATTACAGTGCAAAATTATGGATCTCCCAGATTAAGACTTTGTTGCCCAAATAAGGCTATAGTATTACTTAAAGAAATGATAGGAAGTGAATTCTTGGCAGGTGTTACACAAGAATTATTGATGTATTGATCATCTTAAAAGGTTACAATATTTATAAATCAAACATGATATATCACCATGGATCAGAGGATGCTAACTGGTATTACAAAATGGCATCAGTGAACTGTGGTGGCTTGACATTTGTCTTTTTGTTCTTCTGTATGAATTATTTTACGTGACAGGCTGTGATTGTGAAGGTCTGAGCTTTGGAGTGAAGCAAGGTAAACAGCTGTCTTGCAGTAATAAATTGTCCACCCCTATTTGCTGAACGAATCCTTCCTGGAAGTTGACACTTCTGAGTGGGAAGGTATTCCATTTGGAAAGTTAATGGTTAAGCACTTTTTCACCAATGAGTCAAGACCCATGATTAGGGATATTATTATCCTCTATATAGAATTTGTTCTGTGTTCCCATGTTTAAATTCAGAAAACCAATGGAACAGAAACATAAAATTAACCTGATTGCAGCAGAAAGCATTCCTGAGTGAAAACCTCTCATTCTCCTGGTCGGTCTTAATGGGGAATCAAATGTGATTTGTGTTGTGTGGGGATGATTACTGATGGGTAATTATTCTAAAATATCTCTTTTCAAATCCTTTGCATGGCAATCAAGGAAGAATGTGAGAGGTTAGGCATTACATTACCATAGTTATCAGCAGCATATAATTTCTTAATTATGCAGAAAAACGAATAGCAAATACCTGCTGAAGGAATTCCTGAATTTTCTTTGTGAAATGAAGTTGGAGAGCACACGGACCCCTGACCATTATTATAGACAACCTGTGGTTTAAAAGACCAGAGCGAAGATTCTTTCTTTGTTCTAATCACTGTGTGACTGAACCTCAGTTTCCTCATCTCTAAAATGAGAATAGTCAAAAAAGAAAAACAGCCCTTTCTTCTCAGGGTTGATGTGTGAGTTACTTTCAGGACTACTACAAGCTGCTTCTTGTGATGTCTGGTGTATATATGTATGGGGATCTGTAGTCTCCCATGGTAAATGCCTGGTGTTTGAGGCTACCAAGTCATCATAATATCTATATCTATATCTATATAATATATCATATATATATATATAATACAAGACCTCAACAAATGGTAGCTTTTGTTATGGCTGTTTTTATTACTATAAGTATTAATATTACTATTACTCCTTATACTAGCTTTGATCAAACCTGCACCTGATTCATGTAGAAATCAATTCAATTGAGATGAATATCACTTCATATTTCATTTAATTTTAGAATTTAACCATGCACACAGAGGTGAAAACGAACATGGGTCACTGAGATAAGTATCTTAAAGATGAGGAGAGAGGGTCTGTCACCACTTTTCCCTAAGAGGATCTCTTATTTGACTTGGGCTGACTTGTTTCTCAACTTTCCTTTCGAGCGGCACATGCTGTTTGAATGTGGCAACCACCTTAAAATGAATTAACATATTTACTTACAAATTCCAACGCTGCATCCTCTAATTTGGGGGGGGGGGAAATATGTACAGTTTTGATCTATTATGAAGGCTTGTCAAGAACAGATGAAGGGTGAAGAATTGTGACTATTTATGTTAATTTCTTCTCAAAGTGGAGAGCGTGCTTCACCACTTTGCGTCCTTTCCTAACTGCTCCCACAGAACCAGGATTCTGAAGGAGACCTTCAGCTCTCAGTGATGTGGATCTTCAGCTTTTTGGAGTCAAATTTATGGGCAGTGACAAGACAGCAATTTACGTACATGGTCCTATTGCTATGTTTGATTAGTGGAGGGGAATAGCTAATGAAAAAGATGTTTTGTATAATGAGGAGAACACAGGCTGGAACACATTTTTAGCTGATTATATGATCTCTCCTCCACTCCTTCCCACCCCAGAAAGCTGCATAGAACCCAGTGTGGACAAAGTGGCATCTGTCAGCTTTTCTATCTCCAGGGTATGGGGAGCTGTAGTCTCCCATGGTAAATGCCTGGTGTTTGAGGCTACCAAGTCATCATAAAAGTGTCACCATTGGGCTTCCCTGGTGGCGCAGTGGTTGAGAGTCTGCCTGCCGATGCGGGGGACACGGGTTCGTGCCCCGGTCCGGGAAGATCCCACATGCCGCGGAGCAGCTGGGCCCGTGAGCCATGGCCGCTGAGCCTGCGCGTCCGGAGCCTGTGCTCCACAGAGGGAGAGGCCACAACAGTGAGAGGCCCGCGTGCCGCAAAAAAAAAAAAAAAAAAAAGTGTCACCATTTACAATTTGCAAAAGCAGCCATGCCGGCCCTCCTCCACTGGAAGAATACCTTCACATCTCACAGTAGCTGGTAATGAACTGTGTCTGTAAGAGCAAGGAGAGCCAACTTGAGAATGGGATGTGCTAGTGTTGTCCACAGCAAAACTGATGATGAATTCTTGATGTCTTATGGAAAAATAGTTGAGCCCCGAAGGATGGGCCGCATCATGATATTTGACAACCTGAAAGTAATTCTTTGTTAAGTAACATAGTTTCAGATTGTATGCCACTCTGAAAACATATTAAATATTAATTAATTTAATTAATACTAGAAAAAAGAAGTGGGCATTTAGCAACAAGTAAGAGAAAATCATGCTTAGAAAACTGAATTTCAACTAGTTCAATAAGATGCATTATGGTATAGATATCTTACATAAATAAGCATTCACTAGAGCATTACCTAGAAACACTGAGCTCCAGTACCAATTATCTGGAAAATTAGCTCAGGAGGGATGACAACATATTAGTACATATACCTCCAGGGTGAAATACCTTCTGCTCTATATGTACATTGCAATTACAGCTTAAATCAGAAAATGGTTCTTTGTTGACTTCAAATATATATACTGGATCAAGAAAACTTTTGGAAACAGATGACTTCTATACATTTACTGCATCCTGAGTTTCTACAGTTCTCCTATGCCTGGAAGAAAGAAAATAGTTTTGGATGTAGATGCCTCATAAACTTCTATTCAAAGTGGAAGTTCAAATGTTGTGAGAAAGCTTGATAACATTTTTCAGTAGTGTTCGGAAAGCCATTTGTTCATTTATTCCAGATGCAGGAATCTGACACATTTTTTTCCTCTCAATTTTCTCCTGTTTTGACATTGTCTTGCAGAGGTCAAGGTCAGCATAAAGGGCAAAGTAATCCTCTGTATCTATTGCAACTCTGCAAATTGAAGTTTGTTGGAAATGTATTGGTTTTGAGTGTTACAAAAGAACTGTGACATGTACACCCACTCTCATATCCATTGAAGGAGAAAGATGAATATGTGAGTCCTTGAATATGAGAGTCCTTGGTGCAAAATGAGTGGGCACAGTGACTTCAGCCCCTCCGGGTTAATGTGTCTCTTTCATTTCTAGGTCAAATCAAGCAGGATTGCAAAAGTTCATTGCTTCAATTTTTTCCAAGGTCACCAGGGCTGTGAGTAATCAGGAAGTATCAGCCACTCCTGGAGATACGTTGTTAAGTTGGCTTTGCCCAATAGATCTTGTCAGGGAGAGGTTCTTCTTCTGTGAGACATACATGACATTCACAATACAACCCTTCAACAAAGATTGATTCACAATGATAAGTATAGGTGGCTGTATCAGACAGCACTCACATGACCATGATTCTTTGAACCCTTGGAAGAATGAACATTCATGACTTTGCATATGATCTTGCAGTAGGACGTATGCGTGATGGTACTTTGTGCCTCTTCCTTTGGCAAAGGGTTTATGCTCTTGCTTTTGGATGGTGCTGTAATTCCATTTTCCTATTCTCTGATTAGGACAGTGTATACAGAATTGCTTAGGTGAATGCCCAAAGGAAACTTTATTTCCCACTTATGGTCTACCACTTGTGTCTACCATGTTCTTTCTCTTTCTTTAGGCTTTTCCTCCTCCTCTTGGCTACAATGGATCCAATTTCCATCTATGATATACCTTTAACTTGATTGAAGTTCTTGTTTCTCAAGTGGCTCCATTAGGAATCTAGGATGGCAGCCCTGGTGAGGGCTGCAAGGGAGAGGAGGAGGAGGAGAGGACTTTATGATGAAAACCACGCACACAGACATGGGGCAACAAACTTGGCTCAACTTGTGGCCCTAGGGCTTACTATCAGCGCGACCTGGGGCTACTGGCTTGATCAACAGGCCTCTCCATTGCCTTTCATAGGAATCTGAGGACTCAGAGCAGTCAGTGTTTGACTGAGTGAGTGCATTTAATGGATCTCCACCTTTTTCCTCTCTTGTTTCTCCTGCCGCGTGTCACTCTCCCAGGACTGGATTTGAGAAACACCAAATTTCCTGCTTCTACTCAGAAAACACGTGTTGCCCTTTCATTACATATGGCCTTAGCCTTTACGGCCCTCCGATAATCTTGTCTTAGTGGCCCTTAGGGACAAAAAACAAAGAAAAGGAGTGGGGAAATGGGAGAGACTCATCACTCTGTTTATTTTTCCAATGCGGATAGCTAATGGTTTTACACATTAGAAATTACCCTTTGTTTCAATTACTACACAAACAATAACAAATACCATTAATAATACTATTGCAATTACCTATATCACTATTACTAGTTTTAGAATTTTGTGAGCAATTACTTTGTGCCAGACACTAAACCCATCACTTCATATAGAAACAAAGCTGAATGGCGGACCCAACGCCCCCTGGGAGGCAGCATGCTGAAAACCTCCCTCTCTGGTGGCTCTCAGTTTTCCTTCACCATATCACCTCCATTGTTGATATAAGAAAACTGAATTTGAACTCAGGAGGGCAGGCATATAGAGGAAAGTCTGTAACATTTCTATTGATCCAGGAGGCATAACTCTGGTCAGAGCAATGGATGGTCGGTGAACTGTAACCCTCAGAAGGAGAGAAACAACAACTAGAACACAACTAGCCTGAGCAAAGCCCTAGGCATTGCTCTGAACCCAAGGTCTCTCTTGCTCTCTGCTGTTTCATCTGTGCTGTGACAGCTATCAAGTCCTCATCATCATGCATAGAACTTGGAGCAACCCAGGGCCTGGCATGTGACAGAGGAGAACTTGAAGCTAGAACCCTAAATGATTTAATCATAAAGATTGGGGAGGGGGAATGAATAGTTCAGTTCACTGATGTGGTTAGTATCCTAGGGATATTATGGTTGTCTAGAAATCTGGGGTCTAGTGAATGTTGTCTACAAAAAATGTGAAGATTTGCAAACAGCAAACTTACAGGCAGAATTTTAAAAAAATTTTTATTGAAGTATAGTTGGTTTATAATGTTGTGTTAAATTCTGCTGTACTGCAAAGTGATTCGGTTATACACATATATATACATTCTTTTTCATATTCTTTTCCATTTTGGTTTATCATAGGATATTGAATATAGGTCACTGTGCTATACAGTAGGACCTTGTTGTTTATCCATTCTATATATAATAGTTTGCATCCAGGCAGACTTTTGAAATATGACATTTGAGAACTGCTTGTGTCCTTTCTATTTTTTTTTTTTGAGATATAAAATTTGTTTTATTTTCACTCGTATAATTTGGTTCTGTAAAAGGAGAAGTGGACACTGAAATCATTAATTCTTCTGCCAGTCTGGCCAAATGGTAGCAGGGATCATACCCTTTCAGTACCAGCCATAGGGGCTAGTGTTATGTTTAATGGATTGTTGAAACTTTAGAGCAGGATTTTCAAACATTAGTGTGCATTAGAATCCTCTTAAATCTTGTTGAAACTGATCCCTGTGTTCTCCTCCTATAGAAGGTGATGTGGTAGGTCTAGGATGATGCTTATGATTCTGAATTCTTAATGAGTTCCCAGGTAATGCTGATGTTGCTGGTCTTTGGACTACACCTTGAGTAAACATTGTCATAGAATGCTACTCAAGTGGGCAAATTTCATCTTCACCTTGTTCTGGAAGATTCCAGTCTCAGTTACACTGTACTGTTTGGGCAGAGAGACCTAACAGATTGCATATCACACCCACCACCCAAGCCCTCCAGGCCCCAGTAAGACCCTCTGGCAGTTCTTAGATATCTACTATTCTTAGACTACAAAGCCAGTGTGACCTGAGAGGCAGGCACCCTTGGGACCTCTGAACAGGCTTGCTCAACACCCCTGGGAGTAAGAGAGGAAAGAGGTGTGTCCAGACTACCAAATCCTGAAATTGGTTAAGTGTGTTTTGCAAGGGGCACAAGATATCAAAAAATGACAGGCCTACTTGGTCTCACCCAATATAATTTCTTTCTGGTTTACAAGGTTAGTCATGCACGCTGGCTAAATTAAAGCTGTATAAGTCACAGACATCTTTCAGATTTGGCTGGAAATTCAATCATACCCTAACTGATTCACAGCTCCATTCTGGGCCTGGCTCTGCAGGTTGCTAAACATATTGAAACACTTATGGAAGGGGAGGGGGCGGGGTAAGGCAAGGGGGGATGGGCACGGAGGTCAGATAAGTTTTGGGTAAATACTTTAGATTCTCTGTTTCCTTACCTGAGAAATAGCAATGTCAATGATATTTACTTCACAGAGTTCTTCTTCACAGAGTTCATGGCAGGTAAGCATGTCTAAAAGCAGCCAGTATGAGGTCTAGAACATAGTAATGCTCAATTGACATTAGTTTTCTTTCTTATTTTTCTTAGTGTCTCCTGCCTATAAAGCTGGGAGAGTGTGGAGACTGGAGGAAGAAAATAAATATTAGGTTCTTAGAAATAGCAAAATGGTTGGTCTCCTGGCACACACCTGAATTAGATTTATTCTATTTTTTAAAGGTTAGTGGAACTCCAGGGACTGGCCTAGAAATCTAACTACTGGTGACAGAAAATCTGTAAAATGGCATCATGTTCTCAAAGTAGAAGATTAACCTTGGGTTTTAAAGGTAAGAGGGAGAATATGGATGGTAAATATTCATATAAAGCCTCTAGTGATTGACAGTGGACTCTAACAGTACCTAAAAATCCATATTAAGGTGCAAATTACACATAATTGAGTGACTACAGGTCTGGCATAATGCAGGATATAGAAAGGCAATGGAACTGGGGCTCAGTTTTAATTTCAGCTCTGCCCCTAAGCAACCTAGTGACCTTGGGAAAGTCATTTAACCTCCTCCTAGTACACACGCATCATCATCATCATCATCATCAACCTCATCATCATCATCATCATCATCATCATTATCATCATCATCATCATCATCAACATCATCATCATCATCATCAAGGCTATACTTTGGATGCCAAATATCTCCATGCAGAAAAGCACTTCAAAGACAAAATCTGGGGGGAATAAAGCTTTGCTATTGGGATGCTGATCTTTATGATTGCAGGCAGCAACTCTGAAGACAGAATGTTGCTGAAAATCTCTAAAATTACCTCGTTTCGAGGCTTCTCTCCTCACAGTGGGACATTAGAAGGTGGGTAGTCCCTGGATCCTCCCTGGAGGTCAGATCCCCACTATATTAGTACCATGAAACTGGGGCTTTATCTTCTTGGTCACTGCCATCTCCCCACTATTGGCCCAGTGTCTGCCATGTTGTAAGAACTCAATCAGTATTTGCAGACTGAGCGAGGAAAATGGATGAATGACAAACAATTGAGGTAACCCAGCTTCAAGAAGGCTGTCCCAGAGAGCTTACACAAATCAAATTGTGAAAATTTCCACCTTTCCTGATTCTACATAGACACGGCCCCAATTTCTGCCAGTGCCTGAAAGATAATTATAATAATCATTCATGTCTCCTTGTGGAAATAAGGTATAACATTCATACGTTCCCAAGGTGTATTATCATACATACTTCATTTTGGAAAGATTGATAAGGAAAATTAGCAGCTTCAACCTAAGGCTAATGAGAAATATAGGCAAAGCATTTGAAGCCATGGAACATGAGATATTTTTTCCATTATGATCAATTAAAGGTATATAGTATTGATAGAAGACCATGCATGGAACCACACTCCACATCAAGTCACACCTATCACCATGTTTTATTCAAAATGATCTTTTTTATTGCTTTATTATTTCAGTTACTCTGCCTTTAAAAAATATACCTTGAGAGCAAATTATGTGCATGATATTATGATAAATAACCTGGTGATAGATAATGTATAAGGTATTTTCTACCTACAAGAACTGCACAGACAGTGGGGATATAGACAAATGCACACAGATCTACACTGGAGGTTCTGATGGTGCCAATCCTAAGTAAGGAGAGTCCTAATAACAGAGCTTTCTGAAATGTGCAAATAAAAATTAAAGAGCTAGAATGGTGGGTCGTGGATGATTGGGGAGGTGAAAAAGTATGTTATAATAAGGAGATCAAAGTTAAGGTAGAACATACATAGAGATTGTGGGGTCAGTTTATTCCAAGAATCACGATGTGGAGAGGGTCATGGGTCACCCAGAGATGTGGCATTTGCAGTGATGAACATTAATGGTAGCTGTTATGTACAATAAAAGGAGCACTAGTTTTGGAATTTAAAGGTGTACATTGGAACTCCAACTCTGCCACTTACCAGACAACTAACCTGGAGCCTAATCTACAAGCCTCAGTTTTCCCATCTACAAAATAGGTTTACAGGTATCGATCTCAGAGGGATCTTCAGAGGAACCAATGTGGTAACATATGAAGCAAGAAACACTTTTTTCAGCACACTGGGCAAAAAGCAAGGCTTAGCCTTCTCTAGCACACGAAGGAAGCTGACATTTGGAAGCTAAAATGAAGGCACAGTGAGAAACTGACAGGTTTGCCTGAGGCATTTGGTTGAATCGGTTTTGACAATGTTGAGTCAATGACTCTACCAGTCTCCAAAAGTTCTGTAGGACAGATAATCAGGAAGCTAAGTAATCCTCCCATCTATTCTTGCCCTGTTTCAACACAGTGTGTTTACCTTCCATTTGAATAGCTAACCTGCTAAATGTGGAGAGCTGAATCAGATAATGCCGCCCATGTTATTTTTATTTTTGGACCAATGCATTTTGGCTGGAGATGTTGAGAAAAGAAAGCAAACAACTGCCAAATTTCCACTTAGCTTGGTGGAAATCTACACACAGATCCTAGCTCTGAGTGAGGGCGAATGGGGGAGGAGGAGTATTGTTAATGGATGAGAAATTTTCTAGGAGAAGAGGCAGGGGTCTCCCGGGTTGTCCTATTCTTGGAGAATTTCCACCATGCACAATCAGAAAATATGTGCTGTGTCTGTGCTTCCTATGTAAGTCAGGATGCTATTATTTGCAAGCGTGTGGGATTCAGTTCCACTGCTGACTTCTAAATGATTTCTGATACTGTATCACACTTTTCCTCACCATCTAATGCTAACGATAATAACATCTACCAACTAAGACCCTTTATTTTACAGTTTACAAATATTTACTTAAATATTTATTTGAGTCCCCTAAGAACCACGGAAGGTTGGCATTGTTGTTTTCACTTTACAAATGAGGAAGAGGTTTAGTGAGGATGGAGGAAAATAGGGAAGGGAAAGAATATAAATCAAGGGTGCAAAAAGGAGGGCTGGCTCCTAGAAGTGAAGGAGACCATGAGAAGTCAGACAGTCCAGGGACAGGCTGTGTCTCCTTGGCCATGAATTGTGTGGTCAGTTCTAAGCTGTTCCTTCTTCCTGGATGACCACAATCAAAGCTCAAAGGTTCATGCAATTTTGAATTGGTTAGAAAATGGCTGAGTTTTGGGTTCTACACCTTACCATCTCCCTGTCCCACCATCCTGGGGACCTTACTTCTCTTATCTAAACCAGAGCCATCTTCCCCAAATCACACCCTCGGGTATAAGAGGTGCAAGGGGATATGGTGGTGCATCAGAGAAAATTTTGACTGCAGAAAAAGAAGAACAAGAGCAAGGAGTGGTGATGGGACCAAAAATAAACCAAAAACAAAGTGTCAGGAACAGGTCAGATGATAATCTATTGCTACTCAAATGCATGTCCCGTGAACAAATGTGTTGTGATGTGTACTCTAGTCCTTAACGACTCTATGTCCTTCCACATGGACTTGTTCCTTGAGTTCTTCTGATAGCTTCAAAATGTTTAAAAAACCAATTATCCTTCTTTAAACACCAAGGATAGATGGATTCCAGGAAAGTGCTGACTGAGCATGGTCTAAAGTGGGTAAATAATAACCTACCACTCATTCATTGTCTTTGCATTAGTCTTCATGGCATAGATTTAACTTTAAGTTCATGTTTCTCACTCAGAATGTTTAATGATGATGAGTGTCTTGTCCTTCTGCATTCTCACTTCACCTTTGTCCTCTTCTGTCCTCTGGTTACAAGATAAACTTAGGACAGATAGGAGGGACCATCCTATAGATCTTTATGGCAGAATGGGTTTAGGTATTCAAATCTGTCTGCTCAGGCTGCCCGAACAACACACCAGAGACTAAATGGCTTTAACTTAAATAGCGGAAATTTATATTCCCACAGTTCTGGAGGCTCGAAGTCCAAGATCAAGGTGCCAACAGGGTTGGTTTCTGGTGAGACCTCTTTTCCTCCTTGTGGAGAACCTCCTTCTCTTCTTGCTGTGTCCTCACATGTCCTTTCCTCTGTGAAGAGAGCAAGATCTCTGGTATCTTTTCCTTATAAGAACACCAGTTCTATAGGGTTAAGGTCCCACCCTTATGGCCTCATTTAACCTTAATTACCTACTTTAAGGCCCTATCTTCAAATACAATTCCATGGGGGGTTAGGTCTTCAACATATGGATTTAGGGGGCCACAATTATTCAGTCCATAACACCATATGAAGACAAAAACATGACCCACACCCACCCTTTCCTGAATATTCCATCTCAAAGAATGTCAACACAAGTGTCCTTTCTCCCTTCCTACCACTCTCCCCTTTCCACCTCAGCTTTTCACTGAATTCCAATCCCTCTTCCAAAGTCCCTACCAGCCTTTTAAAATCTGCAGTAGCCCAGAGGTAGTTGTTCCCTTGTGCCGACCCAAGAAGCCATCCTGGAGTGAAGTGAGGACCACTTGGTGACCTGAGGAGATAACACAAGAGTTTCAAAGCTCTCTGCGTTTGGGGTTTGGGTATTTATCATCTTCCTTCTTCATTAAAAAGAGAGAGAGAGAGAGATAAAGGCAAAATGAGATCACTGGGTGTTCAGTGAAACGGGTCCAGACACCATGGGGAGGGAGAGGGTGGGAGGGCATGGGTGGCCACAGGGGTGTGTGAGGGTGTGAGGAAGCTTCATCTTAGGCTGTGGTCCAGAGGCCAGGATCGAGCTGGACAACAGGCCTTTTCCAGGGAAAGGGAGGGAAGCCCATGAGCAAAACCATTTTCTCCTGAGGAGGGAAGAGGGGGCTCACAGTGTGGAGGGAAGCCATGGGCTCAGGCAAGAGCAGCAGGGCCCCAGTGAAAACCTGCAGATGTTGGCTGCTGCTCCATTGGTTTTCATCTACCCTTGTATCAGTCCAAGTCCAAATCCTATCCATAAGGACTCACACAGTCTCTGCTGTGTGGCTCTCTAATTTCTAGCTCACACTATGCTTTAGACAATGAAAGCAGAGAAATTATGTGATAGAAAAATCTTCTGTCTCTCTCTGGTGATATGGATTACAGACCTCAAAATCCTCCTTTCTTCATTTAACCTTGGCGTGATAAAGAAAAATGTTGTCTTTAGAAAACAACTGGAGAAGATTGTGACACAAGAATTCCAGAAACATCTGGTTTTCATTTGCTCTTGTGTTCTTGTCCCAATTCTACCACGTTGCAGGGATCAGGATGCCTTGGAAACCTTTTTAAAATGGCAGCATTTATTATTTAACATCTTTTCTAAAATGCATGATTCTATTTTGGGCAAATAATGAAATCTTTGATCATTTATGTACACATGGAGGCCCAGAATCCATCCTGCTGAACACCGTTCTTATATAATACTGTGATCATAAATAAAATAAATGCAGTATTTAAGCTGCAAGTACATGCCTGCTCAGGCACAGCATTTCCTTCTGTTTTTGTACAAAATCCTTTATATAGTTTTATTCTATTACTGACTTATTTAGGATAGATTTTTCTAAATTAGAGAACAACAAATTTTGGTGGAGAGCTCTGGATTTTTTGCTAAGGAAATTTTGATTATGTTGTGTCACTTTGGTACACTTTTTTCTACCAACTCCTCCATCATCACTTTACTTAAGGGTATCACTCTTGGTTAGATCTCCTTCTACCCCTCTGGATACTCCTTGTCAATCCCCTTTGCTCTGTTGCCTTGTCTCCCTGACCTGCAAATGCAGGAGTCTCCCAGGGCTCACTCCCATGACTGCTTTGTTATTAATACTCACTACTTATTTGATCTTATCCAGTCCCTTTGCTTGTTGATCGTCCCCACAATTATAACCCCAGTCCCAATTTCCCCTACCCCCATCTTAGGCTCATTTTTCCAACTGCCTGTTCAGTGTTTCCACTTTGAGAGTTGAAAAGGCATCTCACATCTCACCAAAATTAAATGATTGGGTTCCCTCCCAAATCTGTTTCTCTTGTGGTCTTGTCCATATCAGTAAATGACAAGTCCATGTTTCCATTTGCTTGGGTCAAACTCTCAGACTTATCCTTGACTTTCTCTGACTCCTGATGAGGAATCCATCAGGAAAACATGTAGTCTTAGCTGCAGGATTTATCTAGACTCTCAACACTTCTGTCCTTTGCTATTATGAGCTGAGTCTGCACCATCAATAGCAACAGATCCATAACTCTCTCTCCTTTGTCGACCCCAACCCCTTATAGTCTCACCAAAGCCAGATAGATTCTTTTAAAATGCAAATCATATCATGTCCCACTCTGTCTCAAACCCTCCACTAACATCTCAATGTACTTGAAATAAAATCTTATGGTCCTGTGAATCTAGTTGGGTGTTACCTTCCTGAGTTCAACTCCTATCATCTTCTTCATCACTTACTCCAGGGCAGCCCAGCTGATCTCCCAGCTGTTCCTTTAACGTGGTCCTGCCTCAGGGCCTTTGCACGTATTGTTTGTACTCCCTGAAATTTCTTCCTCCAGGAACATGCCTTGTTCCTTCAGGCCGCATAAGTTGCTGCTCAAATGTTACCTTATCAGAGACACCTTCTCTGATCAGCCTATCTCAAGTAGAATCCCTGCCTCACCCTCTCCATCGTAGCTTCCCTGTCTTATTTTACCAGAGAAGCCTTATTTCCACCTGGTATACATTTCTTATTTACCTGTTTGTTGTCTACATCCCCCATTAGGGTATCAGATCCCTGAGAACAGGCACTCTGAGTGTTAATACACTGATGGATCCCCAGTGCCTACAGCACTGCCTAGTTCATAGGAGTTAATCAGTAAATGAATAAATTGGCCCATTCCTACTTTTTATATGTATCAGCCACAGTATTCTCACTGACAACAAAGAAAAGTCCATGAGGAAGGGAATCACAAGGAAATCAGAAACCCAGCCTTGGAAAAAGAATGTTTTCTTTTGAGCCTTACTCTTTAAATTGTTCATCACCTGGGAGCTTAGCTTGTTAGAAAGGCAGAGTTTTGGGTCTCATCTCAAACCTACTAGAACAGACTCTCTGGTTCAGTTAGTTAATTCAAAGCAAGAGATCATTTTAATTTTTCCAGGCCTCGATGGTGTTATTTGCTCCATTTTGGGGGGCATCTGGAGGGCTGTGTGGACTTCCTATGTACCCTGGAGCAGGTTTGAACTGCAGTGTTGAAATGCGTAAGGCCCAGAAATCTGAATTCTAACAAGATTCAAAGTCACATATGCAGAATGGAGTGAAAAGCACTGTGCAGAGCCCCAAATGCACCTCTCTCTTCCCTCATTGAGACACCCTGTCCTGTTTGAAGAAGATTACATCTTTCTGTATTGTTTGCCTTCCAGACCTGTGACTTCTAAATGGTTGATAAATGAGAAAAATGACTTGCATCACAGAAACTAATAAGACCAGGCACCCTGCTGTCATTCAATTTTTGACATGGGAAAGACTCCACCCAGGAGAGTCTGCAGGGGCAAAATTATCACTCACAAGATCACGGTCCCCTGTCAAGAAGCCGGCTGCCAATTTAAGACAAAGTAAGAGTCCATTGAGAATCACCACAGGTACAGCCTTCCCACTGGGGTGATCGGAGAAGACAGGTACCTGTGCAACAGAGCTTGACGTGCAGATCGGCAGAGGGGAGAAGTATCCTTGCTTTTACATCGTACCTCGTTCCTCTCTCAAGTTGTCTTGCAAAGAGCATCTCCCCTCCTGGTAGCTGCCATAATTAGTATATTATTATCTTGTCATTGTTCAAATATGGTTTGCTAAATCATTCTGAGCCCCCCTGACAAGGTAGTGATGCAAAGTCAGAAAATAATATTTCATACTTATCTTAGGCTAGTTTTCCTAGAAGCAAAGCCTGAGATGGGGATCTGAATGCAAGTAATTAATTGGGAAGGGCCCTTAGGAGGAGGGGAGGGAGGAAAGCAGGATGGGACCGGAAAGAAGCCATGAAAAGATGTGGGTTCAGCTGAAGCTGATGCCACAGGGAGCTGTGGAGGATGCAGGGGACTAGAGACTAAGTTTCAACTTGAGACAAACAGGCTGGTCACTACTACTACCTTCTTATCAGTCAGCTGCAAGTGTCCGCAGAAATCGTGTGTAACCTTCCAGACATTTTCCAGGGAGGAAACCATGAGCAATCCTCAGGATAAAGAGGGCAGTAGTGAGCTATAAGCAATCAACCAAACTCATTCTACGAAGCCACCATCACCCTGATACCAAAACCAGACAAAGATGTCACAAAGAAAGAAAACTACAGGCTAATATCACTGATGAACATAGATGCAAAAATCTTCAACAAAATACTATAAAAACCCTGCAGAAAGTAGGCATAGAGGGAACTTTCCTCAACATAATAAAGGCCATATATGACAAACCCACAGCCAACATCATCCTCAATGGTGAAAAACTGAAACCATTTCCACTAAGATCAGGAACAAGACAAGGTTGCCCAGTCTCACCACTATTATTCAACATAGTTTTGGGGGTTTTAGCCACAGCAATCAGAGAAGAAAAAGAAATAAAAGGAATCAAAATCGGAAAAGAAGAAATAAAGCTGTCACTGTTTGCAGATGACATGATACTATACATAGAGAACCCTAAGACGCTATCAGAAAACTACTAGAGCTAATCAATGAATTTGGTAAAGTAGCAGGATACAAAGTTAATGCACAGAAATCTCTGGCATTCCTATACACTAATGATGAAAAATCTGAAAGTGAAATTAAGAAAACACTCCTATTTACCATTGCAACAAAAAGAATAAAATTTATAGGAATAAACCTACCTAAGGAAACAAAAGATATGTATGCAGAAAATTATAAGACACTGATGAAAGAAATTAAAGATGATACAAACAGATGGAGAGATATACCATGTTCTTAGATTGGAAGGACAACCCTCAGAATGGGAGAAAATAGTTTCAAATGAAGCAACTGACAAAGGATTAATCTCCAATATTTACAAGCAGCTCATGCAGCTCAATAACAAAAAAACAAAACCAATCCAAAATGGTCAGAAGATCTAAATAGACATTTCTCCAAAGAATATATACAGATTGCCAACAAACACATGAAAGAATGCTCAACATCATTAATCATTAGAGAAATGCAAATCAAAACTACAATGAGATATCATGTCACACCGGTCAGAACGGCCATCATCAAAAAATCTAGAAGCAATAAATGCTGGAGAGGGTGTGGAGAAAAGGGAACACTCTTGCACTGTTGGTGGGAATGCAAATTGATACAGCCGCTATAGAAAACAGTATAGAGGTTTCTTTAAAAACTACATATAGAATTACCATACGGCCCAGCAAACCCACTACTGGGCATATACCCTGAGAAAACCATAATTCAAAAAGAGTCATGTACCAAAATGTTCATTGCAGCTCTATTTACTATAGCCAGGACATGGAAGCAACCTAAGTGTCCATCAACAGATGAATGGATAAAGAAGATGTGG